>NC_140992.1:44317558-44566759 GCF_052327205.1 Somniosus microcephalus | reverse complement strand
GAATGGGGTGAGGGAAACGGGGGCTTGATGGGGAGGGGTGGGGGAGTGGGTGATGGGGAAGGGGGGAGATGGTGATGGGGGAGTGAGGGATGGGGAGAGTCTGATGGAGAAGGGGAGAGGGGGATGGGGAAGGGGAGAGGGTGATGGGGAAGGGGAGAGGCTAGAGGAATGGTGCCAGGGGGAGGGATTCAAGTTCCTGGGACATTGGAACCGGTTCTGGGGGAGGTGGGACCAGTTCAAACCGGACGGTTTGCACTTGGGCAGGGCTGGAACCAATGTCCTAGGGGGAGTGTTTGCTAGTGCTGTGGGGGAGGGTTTAAACTAAAATGGCAGGGGGTTGGGAACCTGAGCAGGGAGACAGAGGAAAGGGAAACAAGGATAAAAGCAAAAGATAGGAAGGAGAAAAACAAAAGTGGCAGTCAGAGAAATCAACGGTTTAAATCAAACATGGCCACAGTAAATAATAATTCTAATAGGTCTAAGAGCATTAAAAAAACAAGCCTGAAGGCTTTGTGTCTTAATGCGAGGAGCATTTGTAATAAGGTGGATGAATTGGCTGCGCAAATAGAAGTAAACAAATACGATTTGGTTGGGATTACGGAAACGTGGCTCAAGGGAGGCCAGGACTGGGAACTCAACATCCAGGGGTATTCGATAGTCAGGAAAGATAGGCAAAAAGGAAAGGGAGGTGGGGTAGAATTACTGGTTAAAGAAGGGATTAACACAATTGTAATGAAGGATATTAGCTCTGATGAGGTGGAATCTGTATGGGTAGAATTGAGAAATACTAAGGGGGAAAAAACGTTAGTGGGAGTGGTTTATAGATCTCCAAACAGTAAGGCGGAGGTTGGGGATGGCATTAAAAGAGAAATTAAAGAAGCGTGCAATAAGGGCACAGCAGTCATCATGGGTGACTTTAATCTACATATAGATTGGGCCAACCAAATGAGTAACAATACTGTGGAGGAGGAATTCCTGGAGTGTTTACGGGATGGTTTCCTGGACCAATATGTTGAGGAACCAACCAGAGATCAGGCCATCTTAGACTGGGTATTATGTAACGAGAAAGGATTAATTAGCAATCTTGTTGTACGAGGCCCCTTGGGTCGGAGCGATCATAATATGATCGAATTCTTCATTAAGATGGAGAATGAAGTAGTTGACTCAGAGACGAGGGTCCTCAATTTAAATAAAGGAAACTATGATGGTCTGAGGAGCGAGTTGGGTAGGATTGATTGGGGAATGGCACTCAAAGGGTTGACGGTGGATCGGCAATGGCAAACATTCAAAGACCGAATGGATGAACTACAGAATTTGTTCATCCCAGTTTGGCATAAAAATAAAACAAAAAAGGTGACCCAACCGTGGCTAACAAGGGAAATTAGGGATAGCATAAGGTCCAAGGAGATGGCATATAAATTGGCCAGAAAAAGCAATAATCCTGAGGATTGGGAGCAGTTTAGGATTCAACAAAGGAGGACAAAGGGATTAATTAAGAAAGGGAAAATAGAATATGAGAGTAAGCTTGCAGAGAACATAAAAACTGACTGTAAAAGTTTTTATAGATATGTGAAGAGAAAAAGATTGGTGAAGTCAAGCATAGGTCCCTTGCAGTCAGAATCGGGGGAATTTATAATGGGGAACAAAGAAATGGCAGACCAACTAAATACATATTTTGGTTCTGTCTTCACAAAGGAGGACACAAATAACCTCCCAGAGATGCCGGGGAACATAGGGTCTGATGAAAGGGTGGAACTGAAAGAAATCAGTGAGGAGGATGTCGTGAAACTCCAGCACCATTTGGACAGGTTGGGTGATTGGGCAGAAACATGGCAAATGCACTATAATGTGGATAAATGTGAGGTTATCCACTTTGGTGGCAAAAACAGGAAGGCAGATTATTATTTGAATGGTAATAGATTGGGAGAAGGGGAAGTGCAAAGAGACCTGGGTGTTCTTGTACACCAGTCGCTGAAGGTAAGCATGCAGGTGCAGCAGGCGGTTAAGAAGGCAAATGGTATGTTGGCCTTCGTAGCAAGAGGGTTCGAGTACAAGAACAAGGATGTCTTGCTGCAGTTGTACAGGGCCTTGGTGAGACCACACCTTGAGTATTGTGTGCAGTTTTGGTTGCCTTACCTGAGGAAGGACGTTCTTGCCATGGAAGGAGTGCAGCGAAGATTCATCAGGCTGATACCTGGGATGGCAGGAATGACGTATGAGGAGAGATTGTGTCGATTGGGCTTATACTCACTGGAGTTTTGAAGATTGAGAGGGGATCTCATAGAAACCTATAAAATTCTGTCAGGCCTGGACAGACTAGATGCAGGAAGGATGTTTCTGATGGCCGGGGAGTCCAGAACCAGGGGTCATAGTCTAAGGATAAGGGGTAAGCCATTTAGGACTGAAATGAGGAGGAATTTCTTCACCCAGAGAGTGGTGAACCTGTGGAATTCTCTGCCACAGAGGGTGGTGGAGGCCAGTTCATTAAGTATATTCAAGAAAGAGTTGGATATATTTCTTAAGGCTAAAGGGATCAAGGGATATGGGGAGAAGGCAGGGACCGGGTACTGAATTTGGATGATCAGCCATGATCTCATTGAATGGCGAAGCAGGCTCGCAGGGCCGAATGGCCTACTCCTGCTCCTATCTTCTATGTATCTATGTATCTATGTGATGGGGAAGGGGAGAGGGTGATGGGGAGGGGGAAGGGGAGCGGGTGATGGGGAAGCGGGGAGCGGGTAATGGGGAAGGGGGAGTGGGTGATGGGGAAGGGGGGGAGCGGGTGTTGGGGAAGGGGGGAGTGGGTGTTGGGGAAGGGGGGAAGGGGGGAGTGGGTGTTGGGGAAGGGGGGAGTGGGTGTTGGGGAAGCGGGGAGTGGGTGATGGGGAAGGTGAGTGGGTGATGGGGAAGGGGGGAGTTGGTGATGGGGAAGGAGTGGGTGATGGGGAAGGGGGTAAGGTGATGGGGAAGGGGGAGGGTGATGGGGAAGGGGAGTGGGTGATGAGGAAGGGGGGAGTGGGTGATGGGGAAGGTAAGTGGGTGATGGAGAAGGGGAGTAGGGAGTGGGGGATGGGGAAGGGGTGATGGGGAAGGGGGAGTGGGTGATGGGGAAGGAGTGGGTGATGGGGAAGGAGTGGGTGATGGGGAAGGGGGGAGTGGGTGATGGGGAGGGGGGAGTGGGTGATGGGGAAGGGGGAGTGGGTGATGGGGAAGGGGGAGTGGGTGATGGGGAAGGGGGGAGGGTGATGGGGAAGGGGTGGTTGTGAAGAGGAGAGAGGGTGATGGTGAAGGGGGAGAGGGCAATGAGGGGAAGGAGAGAGGGCCATGAGGGGAGGGGGAGAGGGCAATGAGGGGAAGGAGAGAGGGCCATGAGGGGAAGGAGGAGGTGGTGATGAGAGGAAGGGGAAAGGGCCATGAGGGTTTGGGGGATGGGGATCTTAGCTACAAGGACAGGTTGGAGAAGCTGGCTTTGTTTTCATTAGAACAAAGTAGGTTGAGGGGTGATTTGATAGAGGTGTACAAGATTATGATGGGTTTGGATAGGCTAGATGAGGAAAGTCTGTTCCCACTAGTTGATGGTACAAGGACTAGGGGACACAGATTTACGGTTTTGGGCAAGAGATACAGGGGGGACGTAAGGAAAAACTTTTTTACACAGCGAGTGGTGAGGATCTGGAATTCGCTGCCGATGGAAGTGGTGGAAGCGGAGACACTCAATGTTTTCAGCGGGAGACTGAATAGGCACTTGAGGGAAATAAGCTTGCAGGGCTACGGGGATAGAGCGGGGGAATGGGACTGACTGGATTGTTCTACAGAAAGCCGGCATGGACTCGATGGGCCGAATGGCCTCCTTCTGTACCGTTATGACTCTACGAGGGGAGGGGGAGAAGGGAATCATAGAAATTTACAGCACAGATGGAGGCCATTCGGTCCATCTAGGCCCCTCATAATTTTATACACCTCAATTAGGTCTCCCCTCATCCTCCTCTGTTCCAAAGAAAACAACCCCAGCCTATCCAATCATTCCGCATAACTAAAATTCCCCAGCCCAGGCAACATCCTCGTAAATCTCCTCTGCACCCGCTCTAGAGCAATCACATCCTTCCTGTAATGTGGTGTTCAGAACTGCACGCAGTATTCTAGCTGTGGCCTAACTAGTGTTTTATACAGTTCAAGCATAACCTCCCTGCTCTTATATGCCTCGGCTAATAAAGGCAAACATCCCGTATGCCTTCTTAACCACCTTATCTACCTGTCCTGCCACCTTCAGGGATCTGTGGACATGCACTCCAAGGTCCCTCTGATCTTCTGTACTTCTCAGTGTCTTGCGAACGAGGCACAGCCTGAGCGGCGGCTGGGATTGAAAGCCCGAGAAAGGCCCGAGGAGCCAGGCCCAGAGACCTCGGAGGAGAAGGGGAGCAACCAGAAGGCTCCCAGAAGCAATCCAAGACTGAGTACAGGGCCCAGGGAGGGAGACTGAAGCCAGGGAAAGGCCCGAGGAGCCAGGCCGAGACAGAGGCCCAGAGACCTCTGAGGGGGAGGAGCACAGCCCGAAGGCACCGGGAAACAGCGGCTCACAGACTCAGACCTGAGAAGGGTGAACTCAGGAGCCGAGGCTCAGGGACCACGGGCTCGGAGAGGGGGACCGGGAAAGTTCGCGAACTGGGAGAGGGAAACACCAAACCCGGGGCCCCAGAAAAGCTTATTCTAAGATCAACAATACTTTACCAAAAATGAGCGAATCAGAAGATCCACAACAGCCCCGCTTCCAGATTCCCCCCAACACCACAAAAAAAGCTATAAAAGCGATCAAGCATGATCAGATGAGAGAAAAACCAGAAACTCTTTTTGCTGACTGTTACAACAATGGGACAAAAAGTAACCTCATTTTCTACTCACATCAGCCAGCGGCTTGGATCACAGCAATAAAATCACACTATACCAATGTTAAGCTAGAAAATACCGCAAATGGGTCCATAATGAAAATTAACACACCAGAAGACAGTTCAACCACGACGGTCAACGCGTACAATACCGGAACAATATTAGTGCAAGGCAACCTCGACAGATTTGCAACGACCTTCAGGACACTGAAAAGATTAACTGAGGGGGAAAGGAACAGCCCCAGAGTGGCCCGCACTCCCCCCAACATTGACAACTTACCAGGAGTAAATCTGCCTGGTCAGGAGGTGAACGAGCCACACAGTTCAAACCAGACACTAACCCCGGGGAACCACAGCCACACGATACAACTGACAAACCCCAGCATAACTACCAGGGAGGAAGCCACACATAGTCCCCCTAACATTCCCAGCTCACCAAGAGAAGAGCAGCATAGCCAGGAAGTGAGTGAGCCTTCCAGGGCCGACCAGCCTAGCCAGGAAGTGAGTGAGCCTTCCAGGGCCGACCAGACACATACCCCGGGATCACACAGACAGATACAACCAAAAGATAAATTTAATCAATTAGAGATACAGATGGTTAAACTTAGAGAGGAGTTCCTCAAAATGAATGACGAACAAAATCAGGAGAGGGAGAGACACAAGAGAGAGCTAAATCTACTTGAGAACCAGGTGAATCTACTTAGGAATCAGGTGAAAGAGCTGCAGGAAAAAGAGAGCCATAGAGGAGAGATAACACCATTAGACCAGCAACCAGAGGCTAGAGATAAGACAAGACAGAGCCGGACGGAACGGCTGCACTCCCACACGGAACAAAAGCAACAGACACACAATACAAGGGGTGCCACACAGACCGACCAGCATACTGATTCGCAATCTTCCCCCACCACCGTGAAACCACAAGCGAGCCGCTCACAAGAGATACGCACACACCAGACACCCCAGCCCAGCACACACACTATGAGTCCAAGCGAAAGCCACCAGACAGTAAACACAAACAAGGCTGACGTCGTAATACTCATAGACTCAAATGGGAAATTTCTATGGGAGAAAAAGCTTTTCCCTCGAAGTAAAGTAGAAAAGATCTGGTGCCCAACAACAAACAGAGCCATGGGATGGCTGACCAAAGCCAGATTAGGCTCCCCCCAACACATAATAATACACACGGGCACAAATGACCTAAAGGCCCAACAGAAAGAGGTAGCAACATCACTCAGAGCAATGATTAGGAAGGCAAGCAGTACATTTCCAAACACTAGAATCACTGTTTCCACAATATTGCCGAGAACAGACTTCAACAACAACACAATTCATGAGATAAATGCCAGCATAGCAAGAGACTGCGAATCAAACCACAACGTACACCTGGCCCAACACCCCACCCTCGATGAGGAATGTCTTTACGACCACGTCCACATCCAAAGGCAAAGAATATCGATCTTTGCTAAAGCCCTGAAGGACGTCGCTTTTAACCGGGTCCATACCCAGACTCCAAGAGGAACCCCCGACCCCCCCCCCCCAACCACAAGAGATCAGCGGGGTACATATCAGGAACACTACAAAGACCACCAACACACCAACCGAGACCAGAGAGGATCCCCATGCAAAACAACAATAACAGACCTGCACCACTCCTGTCCCACAGGGGAATAGGACCGCTCCCAGCCAGACAGAGGGAGAGATGCACAGGATGTACGCAATACCTCAGACAGAAACAATCCATTAAGAGACAATAAGCAGATGTGCAGCAGCATCTACTTCCGCCTTATGGATCAAGGACTAATTAATAGAAAGAACTGTAACCAAATTGTATTAACTTTTATGGACAACTGAAGTGATCTTTTTTCCCCCCACACTTAGACACGACAAACACGTACCACTCTTTAACCTATCATAGTAAAAGATCAAACTTAACATGAAATCATTATATATTTCGACCTGGAATATCCAAGGCCTACGCTCTTCAGTGCGAGACGTGAAGAGTAGGACCCCAGAGTTCATAGATGAAACTAAAGACCTAGATATTATCATTTTACAGGAAACTTGGTATAAAGGAAAAGGACACACTGGCTGTCCCCAAGGGTACACTGAGCTGGTGGTCCCCTCCAATAAATTACCAAGTGTAACCCAAGGCAGAGACTCCGGAGGCATACTGATCTGGTTTAAAACAGAACTTAAGAATTACATCAAATTTATAAAAAAGGGCGAAAACCATATGTGGCTCAAACTTGAGAGGGAGATTATCTCAAACACCCAAGATGTTTACATTTGCGCACTTTATATCCCCCCAATCAATTCCCCGTACTTTAAAGAGGACACCTTCTCCAACATGGAGGGGGAAATTATCCAATACCAGGCCCAGGGGAACGTGTTGATCTGTGGGGACCTCAATTCAAGAACGGGCGAAGAACCAGACTTCACCAATAATCAGGGAAACAATTACGTTTTCGGGAATAACCACTTTGACATCCCTTCCCTTCCATACAGGCATAACTGCGACAAGCAGTCAAATACCAATGGAAAACAGCTACTACAGCTCTGTCGAAACCTGGGTCTGTACATTGTCAATGGTAGGTTCATAGGAGACCTCCTAGGAAGATCGACCTATTGCTCACCTCTTGGCTGCAGCACAGTAGATTATATGATTACAGACTTAGACCCATCCTCTTTCAGAGCATTCACAGTCAAACCACAAACAACACTGTCAGATCACAGTCAAATTACTATGTTCCTCAAAAAGACAGAAACAAACAACATAGAAACACAACCCAGTAAACTGTACAACACCAAAAAATCGTACAGATGGGCCAAAAACGACACAGAAAAATACCAGAAAACAATTAGCAATGCATCAACTCAAGCTCTCTTAGACACCTTTCTAGTTAACATATACACTCACAATAAAGAAGGCGTAAACCGGGCAGTTATTAAACGAAACAATATTTTTGATAATTTGGCAACAAATGCAATCTTGAAAGCTCGCAAGAACAAACCCAAAACAAAAAACTATGAAAAATGGTTTGACCGAGATTGCCATAACATGAGGAAAAAACTTAGAAAACTATCAAACCAAAAACACAGACATCCAGAAAACGAGGAATTACGCCTTACTTATTGTCAGACACTAACACAATACAGAAACACACTCAGAACCAAAAAAGAGCAATATATTAAGAATACACTCAGCTCCATGGAGGAATCCATTGATTCCAATTGTTTCTGGGAAAACTTGAAAACACTACACAAAAAACAACACGACGAGTTGGCCATTCAAAATGGGGACACATGGGTAAACCACTTTGAAAAATTATACCAGAAAAACACACTAAGACCAGAGCAACACCAAATATGCAAAAAACTGGAAAAGCTAGAAATGGCCATAAAAGATAACCAAAATCCGCTAGACGCCATAATAACAGAAAAAGAACTTCTTGAAAAACTCAAGGACCTGCGACCAGGAAAAGCCTGCGGGACAGACGGCATACTAAACGAGATGATTAAACACACAGACAACAAACTGAAACTGGCTATCCTAAACCTCTTCAACTTGGTTCTGAGTGTCGGTTATTTCCCTGATATCTGGAACAAAGGACTCATAACGCCCATATACAAAAGTGGGGACAAAATCGACCCAAACAACTATCGAGGCATCTGCGTAAACAGTAACCTGGGGAAGGTATTCTGTAGCATCATAAACAAAAGACTTATAAACTTCCTTGAGGAGCACAATGTCTTGAGTAAAAGCCAAATTGGATTCCTGCCAAACTATAGAACATCCGATCATATCTTCACCCTACAGACCCTAATTGACAAACACGTTCACCATAACAAAAGCAAAATCTACGCATGCTTTGTAGATTTCCAGAAAGCTTTTGACTCCATCTGGCATGACGGTTTATTCCTGAAACTTATCGAAAGCGGGGTAGGAGGGAAAACATATGATGTAATTAAATCAATGTATACAAACAACAAATGTGCAGTTAAAATTGGAGACAAACAAACAAAATACTTCCCACAGGGGCGCGGGGTGACGCAGGGCTCGCCAATCTCACCGACACTCTTTAATATTTACATAAATGGATTGGCAAAACTACTTGAACAATCTACAGCACCCGGCCTCACCCTATATGAATCCAAGGTTAAATTCCTCCTCTATGCAGACGACCTGGTTCTGCTGTCACCAACTAAAGAGGGTCTACAGCAGAACCTGGACCTGCTGGAGTCGTACTGCCAGACTTGGGCCCTGACAATAAATCCCCAAAAAACCAAAGTCCTTGTGTTCCAGCAAAGATCCAAACATCAGGGACCCAAAATAAATTTCACAGTAGGAACAACCAAAATTGAACAAACCACTAACTACACATACTTGGGCTTAAAAATCAGTTCTACGGGAAACTTCAAACTGGCTGTGAATGAACTGAAAGAGAAAGCAAGAAGGGCTTTCTATGCCATCAAAAAATCAATCCAAATAGAAATCCCAATTAGCATTTGGCTCAAAATTTTCAAATCAGTAATTGAACCAATTGCACTCTATGGCAGTGAAGTATGGGGACCGCTAACTCAACAAGAATTCGCAAAATGGGACAAACACCCAATTGAGATCCTACATGCAGAATTCTGTAAAAGTATCCTCCGGACTCAAAGGAAAACAGTAAACAATGCATGCAGGGTGGAACTAGGCCAATATCCATTACTAATCACTATCCAAAAAAGAGCCACCAAATTGTGGAACCACCTACAAATGAGCAACCCCCAATGCTATCACTACGACGCCCTGAAATGCCAAGAGCTGACCATAAAGAAGAATACCCTCAGTCAACTAGTCCTGGGACTCAGTGAAGTAACTACTAACAATACTAACAATAACCAGCCCCAGGACAGTGACAGGGTAACACAAAGAATTCGACCCAACACAATCGTCGCTAAGCAAAAGGAAAAATATCTGACATATTGGGCAGAAACAACAAAAACCCAAAGCAAACTCAATTGCTACTTGGCCCTAAACAGACAATACAACATAGCTGATTACCTGACCATGGTAAAGGATAACAAACTGAGAAGAACCTTGACAAGGTACAGACTTAGCGAACATAGCCTAGCGATCGAAAAAGGCAGACACAGGCAGACCAGGCTGCCAAGAGAAGACAGGATATGCTCTCACTGCAATCAGGGAGTAGTGGAGACAGAGATGCACTTCCTCACAGCCTGTGGAAAATATCAGGACATCAGGGAGAATTTCTACCAAAAATTCTCACAAATATGCCCTGAATTCAGAAATCTGAATGACAACCAAAAACTCCCATTCCTACTGGGAGAGGAGAGAAGCTGTGTAACACTGGCGGCACACTATGTTACAGCTTGCCATGAACAGAGGGACAACCAGTAAACTAAGAAATGAATATATATAAACAATGTGAATGTATATTTATACACTCCGGGATATACCTGTTTATACACTGTATGAATAGAACTGCGTTTATGTGCTCAACCATAAATGTATTTTGATGCTTTGGCAACATAAGATGTAACTTATCATGCCAATAAAGCGATTTGAATTGTGAATTGTGAATTGTATTCCCTTGCCTTGTTAGCCCTCCCCAAATGCATTACCTCACACTTCTCCAGACTGAATTCCATTTGCCACTGTTCGGCCAACCGACCAGTCCATTGATATCTTCCTGCAGTCTGCAGTTTTCTTCCTTTTTATCAACCACATGGCCAACTGTTGTATCATCTGCAAACTTCTTAATCATACTTCCTACATTCAAGTCCAAATCATTGATATATACCACAAAAAGCAGAGGACCCAGTACTGAGCCCTGCAGAACCCCACTGGAAACAGCCTTCTAGTCACAAAAACACCCTTCGACCATTACCCTTTGTTTCCTGCCTTTGAGCCAATTTTGGATCCAACTTGCCACTTTGCCTTGGATCCCATGGGCTTTTACTTTCGTGACCAGGGGAAGGGAGAGAAGGTGATGAGGGGAAGGGAAAGGGTGATGAGGGAAAAGAGAGAGGGAGATGAGAGGAAGGGGAGAGGGTGATGAGGGGAGGGAGGGAAGGCAACAGGCAGGGAGGGAGGGAAAGAAATGGGGAGAGAGTGGGTGATGAGAAGGGAGAGAGAGTGGGTGATGAGAAGGGATGGAGGCCAATGAATAGGGAGTGAGGAAGGCCGATGGGAAGGAAGGGAGAGAGGGAAGGCGATAAGAAAGGAGGATGGGAAAGAAGGCGATGAGAAGCGAAGGCCATAAGAACATAAGAAATAGGAGCAGGAGTAGGCCAATCGGCCCCTCGAGCCTGCTCCGCCATTCAATAAGATCATGGCTGATCTGATAAGGAAGAAAGGGAGGGAATGGCTGCAGGGAGGGAGGAAAATGTAGCGGGGACTGTTGGTAAACAAGGGCCCTTGAGTATTTCATTTAATTGTAGTGTAATTGGTGGGATTGATTTGATTTAATTTAAATTAATTAAAGGGTAAGTCATGGCAGTACAGCTCGGCGCTGTGGTATGCTCCTGCACTATGGGGGAAATCAGGGACACTTCCTGTGTCCCTAACGACCATGTGTGCAGGAAGTGTATCCAGCTGCAGCTACTGGCAGACCGCATTGCAGAGGTAGAGCTGTGAATGGATACATACTGGAGCATTCGTGATGCTGAGGAGGAAGTGGATAGCACATTTAATGAGTTGGTCACACCGCAAGTAAAGGCTGCACAGGCAGGAAGGGAATGGGTGACCGCCAGGCAGAGTAGTAGGCGCAGGCAGGTAGTGCAGGGGTCCCCTGTGGCCATCCCCCTCTCAAACAGATATACCGCTTTGGATATTATTGAGGGAGATGGCTTATCGGGGGAAGACAGCAACAGCCAACTTCCTGGCACCATGGGTGGTTCTGCTGCACAGGACTGGAGGAAAAAGAGTGGGAGAGCTGTAGTAATCGGGGATTCTATTGTAAGGAGAATAGATAGGCGTTTCTGCGGCCGCAAACGAGACTCCAGGATGGCATGTTGCCTCCCTGGTGCAAGGGTCAAGGATGTCTCGGAGCGGCTGCAGAGCATTTTGGAAGGGGAGGGTGAACAGCCAGTTGTTGTGGTGCATATAGGTACCAACGATTTAGGTAAAAACCGGGATGAGGTCCTAAAAGCTGAATATAGGGAGTTAGGAGGTAAATTTAATAATAGGACCTCAAAGGTAGTAATCTCAGGATTGCTACCAGTGCCACGTGCTAGTCAGAGTAGAAATAGAAGAATATTTCAGCTGAATACGTGGCTAGAGGAATGGTGCAAGGGGGAGAGATTCAAATTCCTGGGACATTGGAACCGGTTCTGGGGGAGGTGGGACCAGTACAAACTGGATGGTTTGCAGCTGGGCAGGACCGGGACCGATGTCCTAGGGGGAGTGTTTGCTAGTGCTGTGGGGGAGGGTTTAAACTAAAATGGCAGGGGGTTGGGAACCTGTGAAGGGAGACAGAGGAAAGGGAAACAAGGATAGAAGCAAAAGACAGGAAGGAGAAAAGCAAAAGTAGCAGTCAGAGAAATCAAGGGTTTAAATCAAACATGGCCACAGTAAATAATAATTCTAATAGGTCTAAGAGTGTTAAAAAAACAAGCCTGAAGGCTTTGTGTCTTAATGCGAGGAGCATTCGTAATAAGGTGGATGAATTAGCTGCGCAAATAGATGTAAACGGATATGATATGATTGGGATTACGGAAACATGGCTCCAGGGTGACCAAGGCTGGGAACTCAACATCCAGGGGTATTCAATAGTCAGGAAAGACAGGCAAAAAGGAAAAGGAGGTGGGGTAGCATTGCTGGTTAAAGAGATTAACACAATTGTAAGGAAGGATATTAGCTCTGATGATGTGGGATCTGTATGGGTAGAGCTGAGAAATACCAAGGGGTAGAAAACATTAGTGGGAGTTGTATACAGACCCCCAAACAGTAATGCGGAGGTTGGGGATGGCATTAAACGGGAAAGTAGAGATGCGTGCAATAAGGGCACAGCAGTTATCATGAGTGACTTTAATCTACATATAGACTGGGCTAACCAAACTAGTAACAATACTGTGGAGGAGGAATTCCTGGAGTGTATACGGGATGGTTTCCTGGACCAATATGTCGAGGAATCAACTAGAGATCAGGCCATCTTAGACTGGGTATTATGTAATGAGAAAGGAATAATTAGCAATCTTGTGCAAGGCCCCTTGGGGCAGAGCGATCATAATATGATAGAATTCTTCATTAAGATGGAGAGTGAAGTCGTTGACTCAGAGACTAGGGTCCTGAATTTAAATAAAGGAAACTACAATGGTATGAGGCGCGAGTTAGATAACATTGATTGGGGAATGTTACTTAAAGGGTTGACGGTGGATAGGCAATGGCAAACATTAAAAGATCGCATGGATGAACTACAGAATTTGTTCATCCCTGTTTGGCATAAAAATAAAACAAAAAAGGTGACTCAACCATGGCTAAGAAGGGAAATTAGGGATAGCATAAGATCCAAGGAGAGGACATATAAATTGGCCAGAAAAAGCAGTAAACCTGAGGATTGGGAACAGTTTAGGATTCAGCAAAGGAGGACAAATGGATTAATTAAGAGGGGGAAAATAGAGTATGAGAGTAAGCTTTCAGGGAACATAAAAACTGACTGTAAAAGCTTCTATAGATATGTGAAGAGAAAAAGATTGGTGAAGTCAAGCGTAGGTCCCTTGCAGTCAGAATCAGGGGAATTTATAATGGGGAACAAAGAAATGGCAGACCAATTCAATACATACTGTCTTCACAAAGGAGGACACAAATAACCTCCCGGAGATGTCGGGGAACATAGGGTCTAATGAGAGGGAGGAACTGAATGAAATCAGTATTTGTAGGGAAATGGTTTTAGGGAAATTGACGGGATTGAAGGCCGATAAATCTCCAGGGCCTGATAATCTACATCCTGGGGTACTTAAGGAAGTGGCCATAGAAATAATAGATGTATTGCTGGTCATCTTCCAAAATTCTATAGACTCTGGAACAGTTCCCATGGATTGGAGGGTAGCTAATGTTACCCCACTGTTCAAAAAAGGTGGTAGAGAGAAAATGGGGAATTATAGACCGGTAAGCTTGACATCGGTAGTGGGGAAAATGCTAGAGTCCATTATAAAAGATGTAATAGCAGAGCACTTGGAAAACAGTGACAGGATCGGACAAAGTCAACATGGATTTACAAAAGGTAAATCGTGCTTGACTAATCTACTGGAATTTTTTGAGGATGTAACTGGTAGAATAGATAAGGGAGAACCAGTGGATGTTGTGTATTTGGACATTCAGAAGGCTTTTGATAAGGTCCCGCATAAGAGATTAGTGTGTAAAGTTAAGGCACATGGGATTGGGGGCAAGGTACTGACTTGGATAGAGAACTGGTTGGCAGACAGGAAGCAAAACATTGGAATGAACGGGTCTTTTTCCGAGTGGCAGGCAGTGATTAGTGAGGTACCGCAGGGATCGGTGCTAGGACCCCAGCTATTCACAATATATATTAATGATCTAGACGAGGGAACTAGATGTAATATCTCCAAGTTTGCAGACGACACAAAGCTGGGTGCTGTGAGGAGGATGCCGAGAAAACTCCAGTATGATTTGGACAGGTTGGGTGATTGGGCAGATGCATGGCAGATGCAGTATAATGTGGATAAATGCGAGGTTACCCACTTTGGTGGCAAAAACAGGAAGGCAGATTATTATCTGAACGGCAATAGATTGGGAGAAGGGGAAGTGCAACAAGACCTGGGTGTCCTTGTGCACCAGTCGCTGAAGGTAAGCATGCAGGTGCAGCAGGTGGTTGAGAAGGCAAATGGTATGTTGGCCTTCGTAGCGAGAGGGTTCGAGTACAGGAACAAGGAAGTGTTGCTGCAGTTGTACAGGGCCTTGGTGAGACCACACTGTAATGATCAGTAACATGTCATTCTAGAATGGTACACTAGGTAGAGCTGTATGTTTAGTAGTGGGCTACCCACAAGGCAGTCGTCAAGATGGATGCCTGTACACTAGTCCACATGGCTGAATAAATGACTAGCTCAAGCTAGCTGTTCACAATGAAAACGTCTATTTATTTATCAACATAACATGGTACCAGGATTGGTAATATCTGCTGAATATTGCGAAATGTGACATGGAGAATTTGAAGCCACCGGAGGGTTTGAAACTCATGGGGAATGTCGACTGCAATTGGCGGACTTTCAAACAACAATTCAAACTCTACATTGCTGCCATCGGGTTCGGTACGAAGCCAGACGCAAGGAAAATAGCGTTACTGCTCACGGTTGCAGGCCCGCAGGCGATAGAGGTATTTAATACATTTGTATTTGATCAAGAGGAGGACAGAGAAAAAATGGACGATGTGCTAAAGAAGTTTGATACACATTGTTCTCCCAAAAAGAACGAGACCTATGAGAGGTACGTGTTCCGTTCACGGACACAGCAGCAAAATGAGACTTTTGATAGCTTTGTGACCGATCTGAAACTGAAAGCACAGACATGTAATTTCTCTGAACTGAAATCATCCATGATTCGTGCCCAGATTGTATTTGGTATTCATGATAAAAAGGTCAGGGAACGTTTGTTGAGAGAAACCGAACTAACATTGGAGAATGCTGTGAAAATATGCCATGCCAGTGAGCTAGCTCAACAGCACGCAAAGACTTTCAGTGAAATTAATAATGATGCGACTGTAATGAGTGACTGTGCTGCTGTCGGTGCTGTGTCCTACAAGGGGAAGAAACATGGGCAGAACAGAAATGCAAAGCAATCGGAGGATGGAATTTTTAATTGTAAACGCTGTGGTTACCAGCACCAGTCAAGACAATGCCCAGTGTTTGGGAAAATGTGCACAAAATGTAATGGAAAGAATCACTTTGCCAAACAATGCTTTTCAAAAGTAAAAACAAAGAAAGGGCAACAAGTCAATGTGATTGAGGACACTGATTTAAGTGAGACATTTTTTGTAGGAATGGTGTCATGTGACAATATAGAAAAGGATACAGAAAATGTGCAGCCCTCAGGAATGGACAATGCTGAACATAAAGTTAATGCAGTAAAAGAGGACAAATGGATAATGCCACTGCAGGTAAATGGAGCATTAGTTACATTGAAACTAGACACTGGGGCAAAAGCAAACTTAATCAGTATGAGTGACATTAAAAATATGAAAGAAAAGCCCAAAATACAGAAAAAGTCAGTACTACTGAAGGACCATAATGGACAGAAAATAGATAGCTTAGGTGTATGCAGACTTAAAGTGACAGTCAAAGACAAAGTGCATCATCTCATGTTTTCTGTTGTGGCTGAAGGACTTGATTCACTACTAGGTGACAAAGCTTGTGAGGACTTAGAACTGGTCAAGAGAGTCTACCGTATAAACTGTGCCATAAGCAGACCAGATGACTCAGTGGATTCTGTAGTGAGTAATTTCCAGGATGTGTTCAAAGGATTTGGAGTTCTACCATTCACTTACAAGATCCAGCTAAAGGAGGATGCTCAGCCAGTGGTACATGCACCACGGAGAGTTCCAGCACCCCTGCGTGACCGGCTCAAGAAAGAACTGGACAGAATGATCACGCTAGGAGTCATCAGGAAAGTCGAAGAGCCAACAGACTGGGTTAACTCCATGGTATGTGTAAAGAAAAAGAACAATGATCTAAGAGTATGCATGGATCTAAAGGACTTAAATGCAAACATAAAACGTGAACACTACCAGATTCCCAAGCGAGAAGAAATCACCAGTGAAATGTCAGGTGCCAGATACTTCACAAAGCTCGATGCCTCACAAGGATTTTGGCAACTAAAACTGGATGAAGAGAGCACCAAATACTGTACCTTCAACACACCATTTGGCAGGTATTGTTTCCTCAGAATGCCTTTCGGGATAATATCTGCATCTGAAATCTTTCATAGAGCGATGGAACACATAATTGAAGGTCTGGAAGGAGTTCGGGTCTATGTTGATGACATCATCATCTGGCGCTCCACACTGAAAGAACACAATGAGAGACTGACTAAAGTGCTACAGAGCATACGCCGGAATGGACTGAAGCTCAACAAAGCCAAGTGTCAGTTTGGCGTCCAGGAAGTCACTTTCCTAGGAGATAATCTATCTGGTAAAGGAATAGAGCCAGATATGGAAAAAGTAAACGCCATACTCAACATGCCCCGACCCACTGATAAAAAAGGAGTGCTACGCATCATGGGGATGATAAACTTCATTGGAAAGTTCATTCCTAACTTGTCAGCCAAGACAGCCTGTCTGCGAGACCTGCTACATAAAACAAATGAGTTCGCATGGACAGAAAGACATGCACAAGAGTGGATAAACCTCAAAACAGTGCTGACAACCACACCTGTACTCACCTTCTTTGACCCAACAAAGAAAATCAAAGTGTCAACGGATGCATCAAAAGATGGCCTAGGCGCGGTCTTGCTACAAGCAGAGGGTGAAGATTGGAAGCCTGTTGCCTATGCCTCCAGGTCTATGACTGACTCTGAGTGTCGATACACCCAGATTGAAAAGGAATGTCTAGGCTTGGTAGTTGGACTAGAAAAGTTCCATGGCTACATATATGGACTTCCCACCTTCATAGTTGAGACAGACCACTGCCCACTGGTTGCCATCATAAAAAAAAATCTGAATGAGATGTCTCCAAGGATTCAACGACTCATGATGAAGCTGCAAAGATATGACTTTGAACTGATCTACACACCAGGCAAACACATAGTGTTAGCAGATGCACTATCCCGAGCACCCACAATGAGACATAGCGTTAGCAGATGCACTATCCCGAGCACCCACAATGAGTCATGTGAGCTCTACTGAGGAAGATGTGGTTGTTCATGTGAGTATGGTCACTGCTGCGCTGCCCGTGTCAGACACAAAATCAAAGCAAATAGCAGAAGAAACAGTAAAAGATACAGTGTTACAAACAGTAATAGAGAACATTCATCATGGTTGGCCAAAAGGTTCCTGTCCAAAGTACTATCACATCACTATCCTGAGATGGCGCTGCTCTCAAGCACATCAGCAAGTAGTGTCATAATGCATGTTAAATCCATCTTCGCCAGACATGGAATTCCCAGAATTGCCGTTAGCGACAATGGTCCGTGCTTCAACTGTAAGGAGTGGCAACAGTTTGCAGCACATTATGACTTTCAGTACATCACATCCAGTCCTCTGTATGCTCAGTCGAATGGTAAGGCAGAGAAAGGTGTTCAAGTTCTCAAACAGCTACTGAAGAAAGCAACAGAAAGCAAGTCTGATCCTTATCTCGCCCTGCTGAGCTACCGAGCCTCCCCTTTAGACTCTGGTTCTTCACCTGCTGAACTCCTAATGGGTCGCAAGTTGCGCACCACGCTACCCTGCTGTGCAAAAGAAAAGCAGAGTAAGGAACTAAGACGGAGGCTTCAACTGTTAAAGCTGAAACAGAAATCACACTATGACAAGTCATCCAAAACTCTGAAACCATTGACAAGGGATGATGTTGTCAGGATTGAGGATCCAAATGCATGGAACAGGAAAGCTACAGTTCTTAAGGAAGTAGGACCAAGGTCATACACCGTTAGAACTGAGGAAGGACAGATTCTCAGGAGGAACCGCCGTTCCCTCCTGAAAACACAAGAAACTATCCAAGAGCAAATCGATGACAATGCCGCAACTGAATCTTGTCACTCACCACCAGAACAATCTAACACAAACACACATACACGCTCTCATGAAAACACATCAGACTTACCTGTGCTGAGAAGATCCACACATGAAGTAAAAAAGCCTGATAGACTTAATCTTTGAGTACAAAGAAAACTATAATAAAAGAATGAAAAGCTTAGAGTTCATAAAGTAAAGGTTTGAAAATGTGTTGACTGTTGTGAAGATGTTTATGCCGTTATGATTGATTGATATTGATTTTGTTTAACCTCTAAGGAAGGGGGATGTAATGATCAGTAACATGTCATTCTAGAATAGTACACTAGGTGGAGCTGTATGTTTAGTAGTGGGCTACCCAGAAGGCAGTAGTCAAGATGGATGCCTGTACACTAGTCCACATGGCTGAATAAATGACTAACTCAAGCTAGCTGTTCATAATGAAAATGTCTATTTATTTATGAACATAACACACACCTTGAGTATTGTGTGCAGTTTTGGTTGCCTTATCTGAGGAAGGATGTTCTTGCCATGGAGGGAGTGCAGCGAAGATTCACCAGACTGATACCTGGGATGGCAGGAATGACGCATGAGGAGAGATTGGGTCGATTGGGCTTATACTCGCTGGAGATTAGAAGAATGAGAGGGGATCTCATTGAAACTTATAAAATTCTAACAGGACTGGACAGACTAGATGCAGGAAGGATGTTCCCGATGGCAGGGGAGTCCAGAACCAGGGGTCACAGTCTAAGGATAAGGAGTAAGCCATTTAGGACAGAGATGAGGAGGAATTTCTTCACCCAGAGAGTGGTGGACCTGTGGAATTCTCTACCACAGAAGGCAGTTGAGGCCAATTCATTAAATATATTCAAGAAGGAGTTAGATATATTTCTTAAGGCTAAAGGGATCAAGGGATATGGGGAGAAGGCAGGGACAGTTTGGATGATCAGCCATGATCTCATTGAATGGCGGAGTAGGCTACTCCTGCTCCTATCTTCTATGTAATAAGAAAAGAGGGAGGGAAATGAGAAGGAAGGTAGTCAGGGGGAGAAGGGTGGGAGGGGAAGAGAGGCGAGGACTCCAGAGATAAGGCTGCTCTCTATTTTGTCTGCTCCCCAGCAGATAACTCCCATTTCTAGCTTTAAGCCAATCACTCCTGCTGTGAATAGGCAAATGAGCTGACTCAGGAAATTCTCATGTAAATATCTCTCCAGACCATTGGCAGGTGCAACAATTTTTCCATTGGCATAAAAGTGGTGCTAATCACTGCATGGAAATTCAAGACCACTATCTCTCTACGTTAATGTTAACTTAATTTTCAAAAAGGAACACCAGTTGAATTTTAACGCCAACTAGTTATCTCACCTGTGTTTTGACATAAATTAATTACTAATTGCTTACATTTGTGTAACACAGATTCTAATTGCTGACAGGTGTGTGTGAGCGAGAAAAAACCCACACAGAATGCTTTTTCTCATTCTAATTGAATTTTTTTTTAAACAAAGCTTTTTTGAGGGAAATAAATACAAAAGGGTAGGAGCGTAAACAGGTTGACAGTGAGTGGGCATCTGTGAAGCTCAAGTGATTGGGTGAGGGGATGGGAGGGGAGCTGCTCAGGGTCAGACTTTACCTGGCTGCAGCCATTCAATTCAATTCAAATCGCTTTATTGGCATGATAAGGTACATCTTATGTTGCCAAAGCATCAAAATACATTTATGGTTGAACACAAACGCAGTTCTATTCATACAGTGTATATAAACAGGTATATCCCTGAGTGTATAAATATACATTCGCATTATTTATATATACTCTTTTCTTAGTTTACTGGTTGTCCCTCTGTTCATGGCAAGCTGTAACATAGTGTGCCGCCAGTGCTACACAGCTTCTCTCCTCCCCCCTCCCCCAGTAGGTATGGGGGTTTTTGGTTGTCATTCAGATTTCTGAATTCAGGGCATATTTGTGAGAATTTTTGGTAGAAATTCTCCCTGATGCCCTGATATTTTCCACAGGCTGTGAGGAAGTGCATCTCTGTCTCCACTACTCCCTGACTGCAGTGAGAGCATATCCTGTCCTCTCTTGGCAGCCTGGTCTGCCTGTGTCTGCCTTTTTCGATCGCTAGGCTATGTTCTCTAAGTCTGTACCTTGTCAAGGTTTTTCTCAGTTTTTTATCCTTTACCATGGTCAGGTAATCAGCTATGTTGTATTGTCTGTTTAGGGCCAAGTAGCAATTGAGTTTGCTTTGGGTTTTTGTTGTTTCTGCCCAATATGTCAGATATTTTTCCTTTTGCTTAGCGACGATTGTGTTGGGTCGAATTCTTTGTGTTACGCTGTCACTGTCCTGGGGCTGGTTATTGTTAGTAGTGTTAGTTGTTACTTCAGAGTCCCAGGACTAGTTGACTGAGGGTATTCTTCTTTATGGTCAGCTCTTGGCATTTCAGAGCGTCGTAGTGATAGCATTGGGGGTTGCTCATTTGTAGGTGATTCCAAAATTTGGTGGCTCTTTTTTGGATAGTGATTATTAATGGATATTGGCCTAGTTCCGCCCTGCATGCATTGTTTACTGTTTTCCTTTGAGTCCGGAGGATACTTTTACAGAATTCTGCATGTAGGATCTCAATTGGGTGTTTGTCCCATTTTGCAAATTCTTGTTGTGTTAGTGGCCCCCATACCTCACTGCCAAATTACTGATTTGAAAATTTTGAGCCAAATGCTAATTGGGATTTCTATTTGGATTGATTTTTTAATGGCATAGAAAGCCCTTCTTGCTTTCTCTTTCAGTTCATTCACAGCCAGTTTGAAGTTTCCCGTAGAACTGATTTTTAAGCCCAAGTATGTGTAGTTAGTGGTTTGTTCAATTTTGGTTGTTCCTAGTGTGAAATTTATTTTGGGTCCCTGATGTTTGGATCTTTGCTGGAACACAAGGACTTTGGTTTTTTGGGGATTTATTGTCAGTTATTATCATTTGACTTCCCTCCCTACCTCTTCTGCAGTGCCACCTTCAGACCTCTATTACCACTCATTTTCCTTCCTGACCCATTTGCAGTTCTACCCCGGACCTCTGGCCCCCTGTCTACCTTCCCTCGCAGCCTTTACACCAGCTTGGGCCTCAGATATCTATCCACCCACTTGCAGTCCTGCTGGAGATGTATTCACAGAATCACAGAAACCCCACAGTGCAGATAGAGGCCATTTCGGCCCATCGAGCCTGCACCGACACATATCCCACCCGATCCCCGTAACCCCTACACCAACACATATCCCACCCTATCCCCGTAACCCCACGTATTTAATCCCCCTAATTCAATTTTTTATCATAGCCAATCAACCTAACCCGCACATCTTTGGACTGTGGGAGGAAACCGGAGCACCCGGAGGAAACCCACGCAAACACGGGGAGAATGTGCAAACTCCACACAGACAGTCACCCGAGGCCGGATTCGAACCCGGGTCTCTGGCGCTGTGAGGCAACAGTGCTAACCACTATGCCACCGTGCTGCCTTCTTGGACTCCTGTCACCCACACCCTTTCCCTTGTGACCACTCCTGAATAAAAGCAATTAAAACTTTCAAGGCATCAGAACTTAGCATTTCACAAAAATAGGATCATCCTGGAGAGAAGATCCTGGCTCCTCTGATATAATGTTACTTTTACTCAATGATTCTTACTAAAAACCGAGGCATCGCTTGAGGGCCTCAACCTTAATTAAAATATTCTGTTCTAAACTGATGGTCCTTCCAGCATTTTATTAACTTATCTATTTCGAGCATTCTTGCTCCAGGAAATCTTTACTTAGTTTTCTTCCATTACCTAAACATGTCCCCTTCTGTCCTATTTTTATAGGATGTGAAATATGAGCCGGAGACATTTTTTTTGATTCACATACGTATTGTTAAGTACGGCTAATTTTCTTATACTTCTAAAAATAAACTATCATTATGTAAAATTTTGTTTGATAACGCTCCTGTGAAGTGCCTTGGGACTTTTACTACGTTAAAGGCGCTATATAAATGCAATTTATTATTGTGACAGGCCAATTTTGAAACGTGTGTAGGTAGAAGCTAAAGCCTACTTCTACAGGATAAATGCATTAGAATCATAGAATTACACAGCACAGAAGGAGGCTATTCAGCCCATCGTGCCTGTGCTGACACTTTGGTAGAGCTATCTAAATAGTCCCACTCCCCTGCTTTTCCCTCGAACCCTGTAAATGTTTTCCCTTCAAGTATTTAGCCAATTCTCTTTTGAATATTACTATTGATTCTGCTTCTACCACCCTTTCAGCCAGTGCATTCCAGATCACAACAATTTGCTGTGTAAAAAAATGTTTCCTCATGTCGCCTTTGGTTCTTTTGCCAATCACCTTAAATCTGGTTACTGACCCTTCTGCCACTGGAAACAGTTTCTCCTTCTCTATCAAAACCATTCATGATTTTGAACACCTCTATCAAACCTCCCCTTGAACTTCTCTGCTCTAAGGAGAATTAGCTCAGTTTCTCCAGTCTCTCCACATAACTGCTGTCCCTCATCCCTGGTACCATTCTCGTAAATCTCTTCTGCACCCTCTCTAAGGCCTTGGCATCCTTCCTAAAGTGTGGTGCCCAGAATTGAACATAATACTCCAGGTGAGGCCTAACTAGTATTTTATAAAGGTTTGGTATAACTTCCTTGCTTTTGTATTCTATTCCTCTATTAATAAAGCCAAGGATTCCATATGCTTTTTTAACAGCCTCCTCAACTTGTCCTGCAACCTTCAAAGATTTGTGTCCATACACCCCATGTCTGTCTGTTCCTGCAGTCCCTTTAAAAGTGTACCATTGCCTCTCCTCATTTTTTCTACCAAAATGCATCACTTCACATTTCTCTGCATTAAATTTCATCTGCCATGTGTGTGCCCATTCCACCAGTCTGTCTATGACCTTCTGAAGTTTGTTACTATCCTTCTCATTTTTTACTACATTTCCGAGTGTTACCTGCAAACTTTGAAATTATGCCTGGTATACTCAAGTCCAGGTCATTCATGTACTGTATATGAAATAGATCAGTTGTCCTAATACCGATCACTGGGGAACACCACTGCATACTTCCCTCCGATCTGAAAAACAACCGTTCATCACTACTCTCTGCTTTCTGTCCCTCAGCCAATTTTGTATCCACGCTGCCACTGTCCCTTTAATCCCATGGGCTTTAATTTTGCTAACAAATCTATTATGTGGTACTCTGTTAAACGCCTTCTGAAAGTTCATATACTTTCAAAGTTCAAAACTTATACAATCTCACTACCCTCATCAACCCTCTCCGTTCATCAAAGAACTCAATGAAGTTAGTCAAACATGATTTGCCTTTATCAAATCTGTGCTGACTTTCATTTATTAGTCCATACTTTTCCAAGTGGCAATTAATTTTGTCCCAGATGATAATCTCTAAAAGTTTCCCCACCACCAACATTAGGCTGACTGGCCTGCTGTTGCTGTGTTTATCCCTCTCCCCTTTTTTAAATAGGGGTGCAAAATTCCAGTCCTCTGGCACCACCCCCATATCCAAGGAGGATTGGAAGATAGCGGTCAGAGCCTCCACAATTTCCACCCTTACTTCCCTCAGTAACCTTAAATTTAGACTTGCATTTATATAGCGCCTTTCACGGCCACCGGACATCTCAAAGCGGGTTACAGTCAATGAAATACTTTTGGAGTGGAGTCACTGTTGTATAATGTGGGAAACACGGCAGCCAATTTGCGCGCAGCAAGGTCCCACAAACAGCAATGTGATAATGACCAGATAATCTGCTGTTTGTTATGTTGGTTGAGGGAGAAACATTGGCCAAGATACCTCCCCTACTCTTCTTCGAAATAATGCCATGGGATCTTTTACGTCCACCTGAGAGAGCAGTTTAACGTCTCATCCGAAAGATGGCACCTCCGACAGTGCAGCACTCCCTCAGCCAAGCTTTATGTGCTCAAGTCACTGGAATGGACACCAGGGACTTGAACACACAACCTTCTGAGTCAGAGGCCAGTGTGCTACCAACTGAGCCACAGCAACCTAGGATGCATCCCATTGGACCGGGTGAATTTTCTACTTTGAGGACTGTCAACCTTTTAAGTAACTCCTCTTTATCTATTTTTTATCTTATCCAATATCACTACTGCCTCCTCCATTACTACTACATTGGCTGCATTCTCTTTCGTGAAGACAGATGCAAAGTACTCATTTAGTACCTCAGAAATGCCTTCTCCCTCCACAAGAATATCTCCTTTTTGGTCCCTTATCGGCCCCACTCTTCCATTGACTACCCTTTTACTATTTATATGTTTATAAAAGACTTCTGGATTCCCTTTTACGTTGGCCACTAATCTGTTCTCATACTCTCTCTTTGCCCCTCCTATTCCCTTTTATAGATCTCCTCTGTACTTTCTATGTTCAGCTTGGTTCTCTACTGTATTATGAACTGTATATTTTTGTGCCAAACATGGATAAGTTCTAGAATGTAAATTTAATATGTGGTTTGTATGCATCTATGACCTCTACTGTCAGACTGGTTGGTCGACATCTACAACACTTTCTCCTGGTAGTTGCATATTTTGAAGCCCTGGTTTGTTTTCTTTGTATTGTTCCCAGTGTTTCTGTTTTTAAGTATAGTTGTGCTGTTCCCTTTCATTTCCTGCTTTTAGCGATTTTTGTTAAACTAGAGCTTCACTATTCATTGCTAGTACCACTCTCAGTGTTTGTGGGTTTATTTTGTCAGTCTTGTTTTTTTTACCTCCAGAGTATTTATGTTTTTTCAATGTCACTCTGAGTGTTTCTGTTTTTAACCACATCTTTGTGGTTTCCTTTTAAATCCCACTCTTAGTGTTCCTGTTTCTTGCAGTCTTGTTCTGTTTGATAATCGCTCCTGTGAAGCTCCTTGGGACGTTTTACTATGTTAAAGGCGCTATACAAATGCAAGTTGTTGTTGCAGCGGCTTTGGTTGGAGCACATTCAGCTCTGCTATTACATCTTTTTATGGAAGATTTTCAACATGCCCTTAGCGATGGAACATAGGAACCAGCCAAAGTTTTTGATCACTTCACCATTTTGACCTATTTGAATCTAGGACACCTGAATCTGTTAGTCCATTCACAACTTGGAGTTCAGCCTTCCTTCCCTCCCTCCCTCCGCCCCCCTCTCTGCCTGTTTGGGTCTTGGGCTCACCTGTTCAGGGTCACCTTCCTCGCTGCTGCTGGTTTTCTTTGCCTGTTTGCAGGAATTCTTTTTATGCATTTATCACGCAATGTTTTATTTATAACGTTATAAGCCTTAAACATAGAGTCAACTGGTGAAGGAGAACATGGCGGGGTAACTATACTGGCAGGTGGTAGGACAGCTCAAGAGTGGGTAGGGTGTAACCAAAGAAGGTAGGATGGGTTGGAGCAGCCAGAGAAGGGGAATTGGGGGAGCTGAAGAAGGGGTGGGGAGCCAACCAAAGAAGGGGGGAGGTAGGGAACTGAGGGGGAATGCAAAAGCTAATGCAAAAGGGGTGTCAATCGCTTCCACCCATTTTACACCCCTGCCGAAATTGAAAGTTCCACCCTAGTGTGCGTGTTTCTCCATCTCTATGACTGATAGCAGTTGGTAATTAGAATGTATGCATTTTCTAACTGTCAGCATAACAGGTGATAATCAGGCTGATCTAACTGTCATCATAGCTGGTAATCAGGTGAGACAGTTAGAGACTGTTTGCTTGAAAATTCAATTCATTAAAAAAAAGAATTAACTCAATTTTAAGGAGGGAAGACATGTTGGTGGAATTTGAACCCACCCCATTCAGCCAAAATGGGTGGGCGTGCAGTTCAAATAGTTGTGTAATGACTTACATGCCCCATTCCCGCTCGATATCAGCCCGCTGGCATCTTAACTGGGCTCTTTTTCAGATGGCCAAGGTGTCCAGGTGGGAGTCTCATTAATACACTGTATGCTAATTGAGGTCCTATAATGTCCATTGGACTCCAGTGACATTTTACTGAGTGAGGTGCCCACTGTTGGTGCCCCACTCAGTAAAATTTGGTGTGGACAAAAAACAGGTTCGTTACAATTTTTCTTAGAGGGGCCAGGAGTGGCTGGAATGGGCCTGGTCTGGGCTGCGCCAGGCTCCCCCCACTTTCCATCCATGAAATGACCATAATCTCCCCTAAGACTTAGCTTGGTAATTCTGACCTGCCCAAAGTCAACTAACAGCCTCTGTCAGTCCGTTTCAGGCGGGCAGATGGCTGGCGAGATGTAAATGAGTCCTGGTCTTTAAAATCAGCTGAGGCCTCCCACAGACACTCCCAGGCATAAAGGCCGTCAGCTACCATGGGCTTCCTGCCCGGGAGTTAAAATACATCCCTCAGTCTTTCACAGCTTAACAGTGTTTTCTGAAGTTTACAGAACACAAAACAAAAGCTACAACAGATGTGCAATCAATAATCTGTCTTTTTTTTCTGAATACACTGTTGACACACTGTTCAAAAAAACTCAATTTAACTTCTATTTGAATAAAAATTTCAAATTGTTCATTTAGCTTTTCCTCAAATATTTTTTGACAAAACTGCAAGAAGCTAAAGAAAAAGCTGACTCAATGGTACTGATGTACATGGGAAATTAGATGCACTGCGCATGCTCAGATTGTGTAATTTAAATTCAGTTTATAGCTCTAGGCAAAATTATCAAATTGAAGCCCAGCTATTTAGGAGAGGCTAAGGCTTTCAAGTAAAAACTGAAAAGATGAAAAATAATTTAATCATGTTACTCTGAAATATGTATTTTTTGAACTTTTTATTTTGTTTAAACCCTTATTTTGAATATTAGAAATTTCAGTTATTGGGGCAAAAATAGCAAATGAAGATTTTTGAGCAATTTGTGGGAACCCAGTGGCCAGATTGCACAGTGATGAATTACTCTGAAAAACATGAGTCAGTCGATGTTTCAGGTCTTAAGACATTTCCTGTGGACATGGGAATTAATAGTGGACATAGGCATTTATAATTGGAAAAAGTTGACACAGAAAGTGTGATTAAAAATGTGACTATGGGAGGTCAAGTTGTGCAGACAGGAAGTGTGCACAGATGTAAGATTTTTAACATCTTATATAGATATACCGAAAATGAAATAGCAAACCTTACCAGCATTTGGGAAGTAGGGAAGTGAAGCTTAAAGCACAGGAGCAGGGCAACTGGGAGTCAGGAAACAGAAAATGACACAAAGCCAATATTGGTGGGAACACTGAATTTAGTAACTTTGTACTTTACCTGTACACTTCATTTTCTTAACAGTAATGGGTGCTTGTGATGAGGGGCGGTTTTGTCAGAGGAGAGGGGAGACAGGTTGACATTTAGACCGTTTATTAGAGCACAGGTCATGAGCCCATAGTATAGACAAATATTTTTGCACTGTATTTCATTTGCATTTTTGTTTTAATTTCTGACCTGCTGCATTTGCAGCTTGTTCTTTTTCTTTCCTCTATTGTTCCTTATTTTCTTCATGTGGACTTTTGCCTGTTTCACCCCAGTCCACATTTTCCTTTGTGGCCGTGCATCATCTTACTGATGATTTTTCATGTCTAATAGCTCTCCATTAAACAATTTTAAGATTGATTAACCCATCTTATTCCCCTCTGTGATTCTGTTGTTGCTCTCTTCCTCGCCTCTTTTCTCCAACCTTGTTTATATTTCAGGTACAGATCAGCAATGATCTAATTGAACGGCGGAACAGGCTTGAGGGGCTGAAATGCTGACTCCTGCCCCCATGCATCAGTTCTAATGAAAGGTCATACCTGTCTTTTTGCTTTACAGATGTGGTCTGATCGGTTGGGTACTTCCAACATTTTCATTTTTTTAAGAAACTCAAATTGTGTGGATTTCTCAGCAGCTTGGTATGGAATTTCCACTGGGATCACCAACCTGGCTGGCCAAAATTAAACACTATTGCAGATGAGATTTGTAGTTTTCTTTAATCAGCTGATTGCCTGAGGAGCAGAATGTATCACGTTAGAGTCCCAAACCAAACTACTATGAAATCCAGAAATCTGACATAAGGTCATCGACCTGAAACGTTAACTCTGTCTCTCTGTGTCTTGGCCCTCAATCTTCATTTATATTTATCCCTCAATCAACATCACTAAAACAGATTACCTGGTCATTATCACATTGCTGTTTGTGGGAGCTTGCTGTGCACATATTGGCTGCCCATTTCCTCCATTACAACAGTGACTACACTTCAAAAAGTACATCATTGGCTGTGAAGCACTTTGGCCGTCCGGTAGTCCTGAAAGGTGCTATTTAAATGCAAGTCTTTCATTTCTTTCTCTTTCCACAGATGCTGCCTGACCTGCTGTGTTTTCTAGCATTTTATGTTTTTTATTGCAGATTTCCAGCAGCCTGCAGTGTTTTGCTTTTGAAGAAATCCAGACATAGCGCCAGGGACCCGGGTTCGAATCCGGCCTCGGGTGACTGTCTGTGTGGAGTTTGCACATTCTCCCCGTGTTTGCGTGGGTTTCCTCCGGGTGCTCCGGTTTCCTCCCACAGTCCAAAGATGTGCAGGTTAGGTTGATTGGCTATGATAAATTGACCCTTAGTGTTAGGGGGATTAAATACATGGGGTTACGGGGATAGGGTGGGATGTGTGTTGGTGCAGGGGTTACGGGGATCGGGTGGGATATGTGTCGGTGCAGGCTCGATGGGCCGAAATGGCCTCTATCTGCACTGTGGGGTTTCTGTGTGAATCTGTGAAAAAAAAAGTAGTTTAGATACATCCAAAACTTGGAAGTACAGTGAACAGTGAGGAGGAGAGTGATAGGACTTCAGGAAGACATAAACAGGCTGGTGAAATGGGCAGACACGTGGCAGATGAAATTTAATGCAGAAAAGTGTGAAGTGATATATTTTGGTAGAAAGAACAAGGAGGGGACATATAAACTGAATGGTACAATCCTAAAGGGGGCGCACAAACAGAGAGACCTGGGAGTATATGTGCACAAATCGTTGAAGGTGGCAGGGCAGGTTGAGAAAGCAGTTAAAAAGACTTACGCGATCCTGGGCTTCATGAATAGAGGTATGGAGTACAAAAGTGTGGAAATTATGATGAACCTGTATAAAACACTGGTTTGGCCCCAACTGTGTCCAATTCTGGTCACCACACTTTAGGAAAGATGTGAAGGCCTCAGAGAAGGTGCAGAAAAGATTTACGAGAATTATTCCAGGAACGAGGGACTTCAGTTACATTGATAGATTGGAGAAGCTGGGGTTGTTCTCCTTGGAGCAGAGACGATTGAGAGGAGATTTGATAATGTTCAAAATCGTGAGGGGTCTAGACAGAGCAGATAGAAACTGTTCCCATTGGCAAGAGGGTCAAGAACCAGTGGACACAGATTTAAGGTGATTGGCAAAAGAACCAAAGACGACATAAGAAAAAAAACTTTGTTACGCAGCGAATGGTTAAGATCCAGAATGCACTGCCTGATAGGGTGGTGGAGGCAGACTCAATCTTATCTTTCAAAAGGGAGTTGGATAAGAATGCGAAAGAAAAAAAATTGCAGGGCTTGGGGTAATGGGCGGGCCGAATAGCCTTCTTCCGTGCTGCAACCATTCTATGGTTCTCTGCGCACGGGTTCTCAATAGCTCTACTTGCTCTTACACAGGTTGCAGCAGCTTCGCCCACCCAGCACGTTCCTGTGCGGTCCTTATCTGCTCTGCTTCTGCTGCAGTGGCAGCCGCGTGCGCCCTCAGATTCCGCGGTGCGCGGCCCCGCGTTCGCCGCCAATAGGAAAAGAGCAAGCGAAAGTTCCACGGTGACGCGTTCCTTCGGGCGTAATGCTTGCCGGGGGATGAAGTTCCTTTCGGAGACGCCGCGCGTTTATCTTCATGAGGGGTGGCCCGGGTAAAGGACTACAATTCCCGGCGGCGTGAGCTCAGCCGGATTGACGCACCGGCACCTGTCGAGCGATGTTTTTTTCCTTTCTTTCCCCACTTCTGCTGCAGAATTTGTCAGACAGGAAAAGACGTCAACGCGAGGCGAAACATAGCGGACACTTACTTCCCAGAAATACTAATTGTAACGACTAAATTTTAAAAAAAATGCACAAAATAATTAATGAATGTTATTTAACCCGCCTATGCTGATCAGTCAGGAACGTCTAACTGTCGAGTAAAAAACACATCTGTAAAGCGAGGGCACGGGGGGCAAAAAAAGAAAAGAACCGACAGTGATTCCAGGACCAAAAAAAAAGAAGCCAGTCAGGAACTCACTGCGGGGAAATAGCCGTCGCCTTTCGACATCGGAGTGAAAATCAAATCGGTCAAAATTCAACGGGATCGTGTCGCGCGAGCAAAATCCGAAAAACACCGGAGCGACTGGAGCCGGCAGAAAGGCGCCTTGACCTCTGAAAAGCGGCCAGCCAGAGCCAGGCACTACACACAGCAACCTGCCGGTAACCAGAGCTGCATCTGTCTCTTAATAAGGCGCCCGAATCGCTGTTTTTCCTCTCTCTTTCACTCCACGGATGCTGCCTGACCTGCTGAGTGTTGCCAACATTTTCTGTTGTTATTTCAGATTTCCAGCAGCCGCAGTATTTTGCTATTGTGTCGTTGAATTTGTAGTTGAGTTCCATCGTGACGGAACGGAAGCATTTAAGAGGTTAAACAGTGCCGCGAGTGGTTGCTTGATTAAACTCGACGAAAACCGGGTTTGATAATAAACATTTCTTGGCTTTTTGTTACCTACTGAGCTTTAGAATAATTTACCGGCTGGGATGCAACATAGCGGAGAATGTCAGGCATCACACAGTGCATCCGTATATTCTATTAACCCCAGTTTATTAATACTTCGCCCTTTTAAAGTACTGCACCTATCTCCAGCTTTGTTTTAGTGCGAGATCACATACTGCGTTTAGAATACAGTGCTGGAATGAAAGTGGTGGACACTCGGAGGGAGAATTGGCAATGGGCTAAGCATAGCCTGGCAATTGATGTAATTTTTAAAAACTTGATATTACTGTTGAGTTCCAAAAGTACGGATTGGTTTACTGTGCTTAAAACTATATTGAGTCACTGACAAAACTACTGGGAATTGGGTTACCCCTCAACGTGGGGGGTGGGTGGGGAATCGATCGGTGAACACTGATTTTAATGCTGGTGCCGCACCCTCCTTTCTGTGGGGACGGACGAGGAGGGATGTGTTTACATAGAAAACATTTCGCTTTGGGCATGTAGTCGTCAGGAAGGGTCTTAAGACCTGAAACGTCAACTGACTTCTATTTTTCAACAGATGCTGCCTGACCACCTGAGTACTTCAAGCTTTTTCTGCTTTATTTGTTTTCGAGCATGTACTTTTTTTGGCTACTATCTTAAGTAGAGTTTTCGTTTTACTTGTTTTTCTTTGAATCTATTTGAAAGCGCGAAATATATATACCAACGAATCTTGGCCTGGTTTCAAAAAGATGCGAACATGAAGGATATTGACGTTGGAATCGAATATCAAATACCCAAGCCTGGGTGTAAAACAGCGAATAGAAATTCCCAGCATTTGGAAAACCATAAAGAACGAACAGAAACCCAGGTTAGACTTTTATGTTTTCTTTATGCAGAGCTTTTAATACTGTGGTGTGTATGTGTGTTAGCTTGCAGCTTTTTGGGGATAAAATGGTTTGTGCCTTCCTACATAGCATTGCACAAAAACAGGCTACTGTATTTGGCCCAACTAGTCCATTCTGCATTCGAGACTCCTCCCATTCTTCCTCATCTAACTCTGCTAGCATAACTCTCTCTCTTCCCTTCTCCCTTATACTTATCTAGGTACCCCTTAAATGTATCTATACTATTCGCCTCAACCACTTGCTGTGGTTGCAAGTCCCATATTCTCACTGCTCTCTGGGTAAAGAAGTTCGCGATGAGAAATGGGAGCTGAATAGTTTTGTTTTTACAGAACTTCAAGTTACAGTGGCTTTATTTCTCCGAGCAAAGGCAAGGCTTGTTGTTTGTTTTATAAAATCATGGAATTTTGGCCATTTGGCCCATCGCACCTGCATTGGCTCTTGGTGTATTCACGTAGTCCCTTTCCCCATATATGTTTTAACAATTTTCTTTTCAAATATTCATGTCCTTTTTACAAATTATTATTAATTCTGTTTCCATCACTGTTTCTGATGGGGTATTCCCTGTCCTAAGAGCCCTCTGTATTTAAAAAAAAAAAAAAAACTTCTCCCTTTGTTGGTTTGGCGATGTAGTCAAGTTACTGACTTGTAGTTTAACCCTATTTTCCTTATGAAAGTCCCTCTTTAATTTCTATCAGATCTCATCTTAACATTCTCTGTTCTGGTGAAAGTGCTCCAATTTCTTCCCCCCACCCCCCATAATTAAAGGCTGTCATTCCTGGTATCATCTGAGTAAATGTCTTCTGCACCACCTTTGCCGCCTTAACGTCCTTCTTAAAGTAAGTGACCAAATATGGGCATAATACTCTAATTATCTTTGATTTTGTAGAGGTTTAGTGTGATCACTTTGCCCAATTGATGAAGCCTATGATCTTATAAATTTTTTACAGCTTGTCCTCTGATTTTTGAGGATTTGTCTATCTGAACTCCTAAATCTTTGCTCTTTCAAAGTTTTACTGTCCAGTGCATATGTCCTCTCATTCTTAAAATGTATGAACGCACATTTATCTCCATTACATTTCATCCTCTAATTATTTGCCCAATCTACAAACCTGTATATGTCCTCTTGAAGTCACTTACTGTCTTCGCAGTTAACCAAGCTGTCTATTTTTGTGTCATTGCAAATTTTGCTAATGTGCCCTATAGCTGAATCCAGACCTGGATAAAGAGGAGCGGTGAGCCTCATGGGGCATAACAACAGTCCAAAAATACTTTCTGTTTTCTGTACAGATAGCACGTTCATGGGGCAGCAACCTCTGCAGTTTGTGTTTAATGCAGCAGAAACCTTTTATGTTGTGTCTGTGCAATGCTAGAAAGACGACCCCTCTGACAGTGTAGCTCTTCCTCAGTATGGCACTGGATTGTTAGCCTGGATTATGTGCCCAAATCCGGAGATAAGAGTGCTATCACTGAGCCAAGGCTAATATCTTAATATGACAGCCAGTGTGCACACAGAAAAGTCTCAAACAATGAATCTGTTTTGATGGTATTGGTTGAAGGATGTGTGTTCATCAGCACATTAGGTGAACTCCCTGCTCTTCTTTGGAAAAAGTGCCATGATGCCCATTACATCCACCTGAACAGGTAGACAAGGCCTGGGTTTAACATCTTGTCTTAAAGATGGCGCTTTGAACAATGCAGCATTAGCTCAGTACGACACTGAAGTATCACCCTCGATTATATGCTCAGGGCTTGTATAGGGTGCTTCAACCCACAACACTGAGCCAAAGTGACAATTAAGCATCATATACAATAGTGATCAAACATGACTATTTATCAACAAACATCAGTTTCAAGTCAGCTGTGCCAGACTATTGGGAGTTTTAAATAATATAACTGGAGTCACAGAATTTTGCTGTGCAAAAGGAAGCCATTCAGTGAACAATTTCTGCACTATATTTAATCCCATTTCCCCACCCTTTCCCTATATCCTTGTATTGTTTTCTCTTTTTCAAGTGTTTTCTATTGTTCATAATTGACTCTCATGTTCTCCAGCATTGCACTTTAATGGCTCAACATGCACTGTTTGGAATCAAATAAAGGAGCATATGTTTATTGGAGCAGCTGTACCCAAATGTTTACATATTCACAGCCAACAATAAACCAGCTCAGATCCTGTCTCCAACACTATACATAAATTTGCACCTCAAACGACTCACTTAAGTCAAAGGAAAGTCTAATTTGTGTTCTAAATGGCCCGGATTATGCATTAAAAGTAACGGTGAGGCTGTCAGCACTCAGCATTATTGAAGTGTAAATCGGACGCCATTTCCGCCGACCACACGTGTGCAGTTAAACGCATAAATCAGGAAGTTGCTGTCTGAGTTTCCCTGCTCCTCTAAAATACCGCTATCTCACCGAGAGACTCTGCATTCACATATATGGAAGGGTGTGAAGTTGGGGTACTTGTGTAATTGATACCCTCTAAACATGCCAGAAAAAGTTAGGGCTTGTCTATTCAAGTGTAAGTGAATTTTTTTTTAACGGCATGGTAAGACTCAATTACTGCCAAACAACCTCTCTGACCCCAAAAATTAACTTTACAAGTGTGGAGTCTCATTCCTTCAGATTTTAATCAGTGTTGGAGATATTTAAAAACTTAAATTAAAAATATTTTTTTACTTTTTTTTTCTGTCTCTCTTATCTCTTTCCCCCTCTCTTTATTTCACTTTCTATGCATGATTTGGCATTGAATTACCTAATCTAACATGCACTTCCGGGTTCAGACTCTGCATGCCCCTGTAAGGATTATTCAGTCTGATTGGTTAAGAAGATACACAGTTGCTTGCCCTGTTCACACCGGTCCTAGATTCCCTGTAGAGGGTGCCATGCTGTTTTGGATTTCTAATCCCTGCAAGTTCCAGTGCAAAAGCTCATAGAAAGTCTGTGGGCAAGTGTTTGTGTAATAAACGGCTAGCGCCATTCATTTGCCGCTGAGAGTAAAATCTGAGCCATTGTGTGTTCTAGATGGGCTCGAGGTGCACTGGAAGATGTCTTGGATTTAAAGTGACAGGACATCGTATGACTTTTAGATTGTAAAAGCTTACCTTTCATCATGTCTGGCAACTAGCTCAGACAGTTGAGAATGCATAAATAGACAAAGACTAGGCCCAAAAAGAAAGTAAGCTTCTGTGGAAGACCTGGGTTTTTGCTGCAAATAATAAAAAGAACTTGGAATTATATCATGCTTTTCACATCCCAAAGTGCCTCATAGCCAATGAATTACTGTTGAAGTGCGGTCATTGTTTTGTAATCAAACAGGGCAGCCAATTTGCGCAAAACAAGATTCCACAAACAGCAGTGAGATGCATGAGCTGCTAATTTTTTTTTAGTGGTGCTAGTTAAGGAATAAAAGACGACGAAGACTCCTTTTGCTTTTTGAATAATGCCTTTGGGTCTTTTACCTCCATCTCTGTAAACTAGGATGTACAGTAAGTTAAACTAATTGTACTAAAAGAAATCTGAAGTATGCAGATGGGTCTCTTTGCCAAATACAAATATTTTAGATTATTTAGCATGCAAGAAATGTTTATTGGTTTGAGATGTATGCGTCAGTATGGAAAACCAGAAAGTACTTCCAATACGAAATGTCACGTTTCTCCCTTTTATTAATTGAGCTTTCAGATGAACCTACAGAAGTCTCAACGATTCAAGAAACAATAATCCCGATTTTTAACCTAACCCGCCAAGCAGGAATGGGGCGGGTTCAGGTCAGGCATCCGTTTTACACCCGCCTGATTTTTACTTCAATGAAGAGTAAAATCGGATGGTAGGGGGTGGGTGTGCAGGCGTAAAATGGGCGTCCGACCTGAACTCGGCCCACTCCCGCCAGATAGGTTAGGTTAAAATTGGGACTACTGAATTTGCACCAACTCACCATTGATATTGTTAAAACACTCAGATGGTACATCCTGTAGGAATTCAGCAGTTACTTGTTACCTTCACTTGACTCTGTTCCAAACAGAAAACACTTTTACATCACACTGGTGCAGGAGGAAAGCAGTTCTGACCTTGATGTTTTCTTCATTCTACAGCAGGTTTCACCTCTCCTCTCTCTCCCCCACCCCCCCCTCCCCCTCCCCCCCCCCCCCCCACCCCCCCCGCACAAGAAATCCAATTAAACAGGGCTTGAGCAAGTTTCAGCATTTAGATTATTGAGCAACAACTTACACTTTTGAAGCCAAAATCATCTTGAATTTGATTACTGAGTTTTACTCAATATATTACTAGCTTCTTTCTGTTCTTTCAACACTGTTGTCTTGGCACCCATACCTGTTAACCAGGATGCTGGTTGCTCCTGATTTTTGTAAAATATTGGTTGGTTAGGCTTTGGTTTCTTTTTCTTTATTTTCTTTCCCTCCCTCCGTCCCAAATCTGTTAACTCTCAGTTGAAAATTATACAAGTTAGAATAAGTCAGCAGAACAGTGAGTGAGTCACCCACTAATCTTGTAATCCCTTCTGTCTGGTTATGACACAGACCCATCTGTGTGACAAATACATCTGATAGTTGCGTATTTCGCTTCATGTGGCAAGGTTTTAAGTGGAAGTAAATACTTAGATTGCATCATGGGAATGGAACTTGTGCAATTTCAAGGTTACCTCAAGATGTCATCTGGTCTGCTCTCCAGACGTTCTCATGTGGCTTCTCCAAGTGACTGTTCATCCTGATCAATTTGCTACAACAATAGGAAATCCAAGATAATAAGCTGTCTGATTATCTTCAATTGTAACATTCATAAGTCACAAGTCTGATTTACTGTATTAACAATGAAATCCACGCACCAATAAATGCTTTTGATGTAATGCTGTGGAAGAGAAAGGACGAACTGGTCACTGAAATGCCATTTGTAGCTTGTTTTGTATAATTTAAGCATTACATCTTTTGTTTCTGTCACTTACTTTTGCAAATAATTAAAGCACCCATCCAAAAAATAAGCTGGAATGTTCTTTGCTCCTTTACCCATATACTGGCCTTTATTTCTTGCTCACTATCCCTCTCATGCTTCCCTGCTACTTTCCCTTCCACTTCCTCTCTTTTCCCCCCTTCAACTACCCCGCCACATCCTGATGTAGCAGAGTGCTGTGCCATCATTGGACAAAGCTTGAAATGTGTTTTTGAAGCACTGAAATTATGAGTTGGATAAACAGATACTCTCCAGATCCTGGTGTCTCCAAATAAGCTGATTCCCTGCCCTTTCAGATTTGCACCAAAGCTAAGCGATTAGGTTAAAATGTTAATGGAGTCACCTCCTCTACAATGGTGGGGGATAGTGTATTCTGCTTAACAGAAACAACAACTTGCATTTAGATCCCACGGCACTTCAAAGGAGTGTTATCAGACAACGTTTGATACTGAGCCACATAAGGAGATATTAGGACAGGAGCCAAAAGCTTGGTCAAAGATGTAGGTTTTAAGGCTAGTCTTAAAGGAGGAGAGGTGGAGAGGTTTCAGGATGGAATTTCGGATCTTGGGCTTAGACAGCTGACGGCATAGCTATCAATGGAGGGGAGATGGATATCGGGGATGCACAAGTGACCAGCATTGGAGGAGCGCAGAGATCTTAAGAGGGTTGTAGGGCTAGAGGAGATTAGAGATGGGGAGGGGCGAGGCCATGGATGGATCTGAACACAAGGATGGGAATTTTAAAATCAAGACTGGGAGCCAATGGAGGTCAGCGAGCACAAAACTGATGGGTGAACGGGACGTGTGAGTCTGGATGCAAGCAGCAGAGCTTTGGATGAGCTGAAGTTTGCAAAGTGTGAAAGATGGGAGGCTGGCCAGGAAAGCATTGGAATAGTCGAGTCTGAAGGTAACTAGCACGGATGAGGGTTTCAGCAGCAGATGGCTTGAGGTGTGGCGGAGTTGGTTGGTATTGGAGGTGGAAGTAGGCGGTCTTTGTGATTAGGATATGGGGGCCGAAGCTCTGTTCAGGATCATATAGGATGTCGAGGTGGCGAGCAGTCTGGTTCAACCTCAGACAATGGCCAGGGAGGGGGATGAAATTGGTGGCTAGGGAACGAAGTTTGCAGCTGGGGCAGAAGACAGTGGCTTTGGCCTTCCCAATATGTAATTGCTCTATTGATTTATTTTCTCATTCCCTCCACCTTATTGTATGAAAGAGAGTGTTGTGTGAAGATGCCTTGGAGACAGCAGGTCGGGTGGAAGGGCTGCCGCTGGATGTTTCAATGCACTCCTGTATGCAAATTCTGGATGAGAAAAACCAGAAGGGAAAGTATCATCACAGCCTGCACCTGTTCAAGCCCTTTCGCAACACCTCCAAGTGAGTGCCTCTTAGTAATGCAAATTTAGCATTGTTGTTCCAGTAAAAAGCAACACTTAAGGTAACTTTTCTGAAATATGTGCTGAATACATCCACAGTTGTTAACATTCTTCTATGTCTTTTTCTATGCAACTTCCTGGTATACCTTATGGGTTTTAAATCCTACATTTGATATTTTTGTAGTGAAATTTGATAGTAACTGGAATTGGAGAGAATCCTGCAACAGTGTAATGTTTTTTATTTTAGATAAAATCTTTTTTGAACATTTGTTAAAATTTTTTCAAAATTTACTCTCCTATATAATCTCATTTAGCAAGGTAGAATATTGTACTATGTGATGCCCTTCTTTCTCTCTCCCTCTCCTCCATGATTGAATATTTGTCATAATAAGTCATAACCTTAAGCTGATGGAAAAATAGAGGGCTTGACAAATGTAGGAGAACTGCAAAAGACTTCAGGAGGGCGTGGCAGATAGCAGATGAAGTATAATGCATAGAAGTATTTGGATTTTCAAGAAGCATTCGATAAGGTGCCACACGAGGTTATTACACAAAATTAGGGCTCATGGGATGGGGTAATATATTAGCATGGATGGAGGATTGGTTAACGGACAGAAAACAGAAAGTAGGAATAAATGGGTCATTTTCGGGTTGGATGGCTGTCGCTCGTGGGGTACTGTAAGGATCAGTGCTTGGGCCTCCGCTATTTACAATCTATATCAATGACTTAGATGAGAGGATCGAGTGTCATGTATCCAGGTTTGCTGACGGTACAAAGCTAGGTGGGAAAGCAAGCTGTGAGGAGGATACAAAGAGGCTGCAAAGGGATATAGGCAGGTTAAGTAAGTGGGCAAAAACGGGCAGATGGATTATAATGTGGTGAAATGTGAAGTTATCCACTTTGGTAGGAAAAATAGAAAAGCAGAATATTTTTTAAAAGGTGGGAGGCTGGGAAATGTTGATGTTCAGAGGGATCTAGGTGTCCTTGTACACGAATCACTGAACGTTAACATGCAGGTGCAGCAAGCAATTAGGAAAGCAAATGGTATGTTGGCCTTTATTACAAAGGGATTGGAGTACAAAAGGAAAGATGTCTTGCTGCAATTACGTAGGGCCTTGGTGTTACCACACTTGGAGTATTGTGTACAGTTTTGGTCTCCTTACCTAAGGAAAGATATACTTGCCTTGGAGGAGGTGCAACAAAGTTTCACTAGATTGATTCCTGGGATGAGAGGGTTGTCCTATGAGTAGAGATTGACTAGACTAGGCCTATATTCCCTAGAGTTTAGAACACTGAGAGGTGATCTTATTGAAACATATAAAATTCTTAAGGGGCTTGACGGTAGATGCTGGGAGGATGTCGCCCCTGGTTGGGGAGTCTAGAACTCGGGGTCACAGTCTCGGAATAAGAGGTTGGCCATTTAGAACTGAGATGAGGAAAACTTTCTTCACTCAGAGGGTGGTGAATCTTTGGAATTCACTGTTCCAGAGGGCTTTGGATGCTCAATTGTTGAGTATATTCAAGGCAGAGATCGCTAGATTTCTGGATACTAAGGGAATCGAGGGCTATGGGGATAGCGTGGGAAGGTGAAGTTGAGGTAGATGATCAACCATGATCTTATTGAATGGTGGCGCAGACTCAAAGGGCCGAATGGCCTACTCCTGCTCCTATTTCTTGGGTTATGTTCGAAGTGTTAAGATAATCCATATTGTGAGGAAAAAGCACAATGGAATGATTTGGAAGGGTGTAGAGTTATCGAGGCTTAGGGCTGCAAATAAGTAATTTCTGTGAAGTGTATGTACAGGTAGATAAAGCCATCAAGAAGGTCAGTAGAATTTTAGGTTTAAAAAAAAATTGGGTACAAGAGGAATGTTGTAATGTTTAGGTTGTACAAGGCAACAGTTAGATCACAGTTAAAGTACTTTGTGTAGTTTTGGATGCTCCGTAATAGAAGCATGGGAGCCAGGAAGGTAGAAGACATTTAATAGATTTTTTTTAAAATTCATGGAGGGTTTTGATAGTGACTAGTCAAACACATCCTAGTCAGTGACAAGGAGCCGTCAATTTTAAATCTTTACTGAGTAAGGTGAAATTTATTTAAGCATTGAATTGTGAGAGTGTGTAATGCTTTGACACAGAGTAGTTGAGTCAGAAACTATTGCTTTTTTAAGAAAAGAGTCAATAAACATTTGACACAGAGGAAGATACGGGGAGAGACATGGATTAGTTTTGGATTGCTCTGCCAAGAAGCCATCGCAGACATGATGGACTGAATGGTCTCTCTTTGTGCTGTAAACCTCTTTGAACACAGGAAAAGTTCTTGCTCTGCTTCAGATAGTGCCCTAGAATATCTAACATTCCCTTGAACCATAGGAACAGGCAGACAGAATCTTGAATTACTGTCTCATCCGAAGAACAAGAGGGTGCAGTTTGCAGAAAGGGAGAAGGGTCTGATGGTTGCATCCTTGTGTTTGTTTCTATTGATGTAATTTACCTTTTTCAATGCATAGACAGCAGCATCCTGTGGACAATGCTGGCTTCTTCTCATTCATGACCTTCAGTTGGTTAACATCTTTGGCCTTCACGGCTTATAAAAAAGGGGAGCTCCTGCTAGAAGATGTTTGGCCCCTGTCGAAATATGAATCTTCTGAAGTCAATAGTAGAAGGTACATATACAATTTCCTAAAACTACTTATCGATATTCTGTCTATCTTTAATTCCTGTGGCACAGCACTTTTTACTGTGTTCATGTGTGGTCCTTATGGATAAGAAATGTTGCTATCTTAAAGTGGCAGTAGACTTTATGTACATGTAGATGTGTTTATTATGATTCTTTTAGAACTTTGCTGATTTTTGAACATGTTTGTATTACACTCTTCAAATCTAGATGTGATCGTTTTTTTTTTAAAGCTGCAGGAAGGCGTATCCTATTGGGATTCTTATTTGGCATTGTCTATCCTTTTTACTTTTATACTACAGTATTGCAAACAAAATTTGTATTCCCCTCCCTAAAATTGGAGAATTCACAGGTTGCAGAATTTCTCCCAGATCCTTGCACAGTGGGGAAGAAAGTGAGGCCTGTGTACAAATCAGGAGCATTGATCTCTGCTTTAAACTTTGTTCTGTGATGTCCATTAATGCTGTATCTAGAAACCTTTTTATCTTAAGATAAAATGCATTTATTCCTAGCACTGTACAATTAACAAAATATAGCAAAGAATTCTCTAAGTGCAAGTTTATGAATTACTTAGTTGTGCTTTGGAGTAAGATATTGGATTATTCACTACACGTGTGTTAGATGTTAGATGTATTATTTCCTCTTCCCTTCCCTCCCCTATTACATTACACAGGATTTGAACATATCATTTAGGCTGACACATTAGTGCAGTACTGAGGGAGTGCTGCATTGTCAAAGATGCCATCTGTCAGATGAAATGTTAAGCCGAGGCTTGTTCAAATGGCTGTAAAAGATCCCACATTTTTTGAAGAAGTGCAGGGAGTTCACCTGGTGTCTGAACAACATTCATCCCTCAACCAACATCACCACCTGAACTAGACAATTTCATTCACTTTGCCTCCAATTTCCACCCTTCCCTCACCTTCACATGGTCCATCTCCGACTCTTCCCTTCCCTTCCTCGACTTCTCCGTCTCCATCTCTGGGGATAGGTTATTGACCAACATTCACTGCAAGCCCACTGACTCCCACAGCTACCTGGACTACACTTGCTCCCACCCCGCCTTCTGTAAGGACTCTTCCATTCTCCCAGTTTCTCCGTCTCCGCCGCATCTGCTCCGACGATGCCACCTTCCATACCAGTGCTTCTGACATGTCTTCCTTTTTCCTCAACCGAGGACTCCCCTCTACTGTGGTTGACACAGCCCTCGACCGTGTCCATTCTATCTCCCGCACTTCTGCCCTCACCCCTGCCCCTCTCTCCCGGAACCACGATAGAGTTCCCCTTGTCCTTACCTTTCACCCCACCAGCCTCCACATTCAACGCATCATCCTCCGCCACCTCCAACGTGATTCCACTACCAAACGCATCTTCCCCTCCCCTCCCCTTTCAGCATTCCGTAGGGACCGCTCCCTCCAAGACACCCTAGTCCACTCCTCTATCACCCCCAGCACCCCTTCCCCTTCGCCCGGCACCTTCCCATGCAAGCGCAGGAGATGCAACACCTGCCCTTATACCTTCCCCCTTCCCACTGTCCAGGGCCCCAAACACCCCTTCCAGGTGAAACAGCGATTTACTTGTACTTCTTGCAATCTAGTATACTGTATTCACTGCTCACGATGTGGTCTCCTCTACATTGGGGAGACCAAACGCAGATTGGGTGACCACTTTGCGGAACGCCTCCGTTCAGTCTGTAAGGGTGACCCTGAGCTTCCGGTCGCCTGCTATTTTAATTCACCACTCCATTCCCACTGAGACCTCACCGTCCTCGGGCTCTTGCATTGTTCCACGGAAGCTCAGCGTAAGCTCGAGGAACAGCACCTCATCTTCCGTTTAGGCACTTTACAGCCTTCCGGACTCTCTCTCAAGTTCAACAATTTCAGATCATAACCTTGGTCCCCCATCATATTTATATATTTTTTATCCACACTTTTGTGGTTTGTGCCTTTTTCTTTTTTTTCTCTCACATGGCAGCTATCTTTCATTCTGCTAGCGCATTTCACACTTCATCTAGAGCCATCTTTTGTTTCTTAATCTGTCCAATTACCATCTCGTCTCGCCTTGAATATCTCTTAATGTCTCTACTTCTCACAAACCTTCCCTTTTGTTCTTGCACCCCCTCCCCCATTTCCCAGCCCCCAACTTGCTTTCTCATCTGTTTCATTTCCTGCTTTTTTTCTCAGTTCTGAAGAAGGGTTTCAACCTGAAACGTTAACTGTTTCTCTCTCCACGGATGTTGCCTGGCCTGCTGAGTTTTTCCAGCTTTTTCTGTTGTTATTTCACCACCTTATAACATTGAAACATAGAAGATAGGAGCAGGAGTAGGCCATTCGGCCCCTCGAGCCTGCTCTGCTATTCAATGAGATCATGGCTGATCATCCAAACTCAGTACCCTGTCCCTGCCTTCTCCCCATACCCCTTGATCCCTTTAGCCTTAAGAAATATATCTAACTCCTTCTTGAATATATTTAATGAATTGGCCTCAACTGCCTTCTGTGGTAGAGAATTCCACAGGTTCACCACTCTCTGGGTGAAGAAATTCCTCCTCATCTCAGTCCTAAATGGCTTATCCCTTATCCTTAGACTGTGACCCCTGGTTCTGGACTCCCCTGCCATCGGGAACATCCTTCCTGCATCTGGTCTGCCTAGTCCTGTTAGAATTTTATAAGTTTCAATGAGATCCCCTCTCATTCTTCTAAACTCCAGCAAGTATAAGCCCAATCGACCCAATCTCTCCTCATACGTCATTCCTGCCATCCCAGGTATCAAGTTGCATCTTATTTGCTATTTGTGGGATCTTGCTGCGTACTTATTGTCTGAGGTGCTTTGCAAAATCCTGAAGTTTTTTTTTCTCCAGTTCCTATTGCTCCTATGAGGTACACTGCTCAAATACTCACCAAGTCAGTTTGTATAATTACTCATGCCATTTCTGTAGGTTCTCCCCTCATCTGTTACAATGCTGTTTTTAAAAAAATTTATATTTCTCGCACGCAGTACAAGCATTAATCAGGACAAGTTATATCATTCTGTTTCTGTAGGTTAACACCAGTGAAGTGTTGACTTAATTAACAGCTCATTAAATCTTTTGTTTGTGTTGAGAGATGGAGTGAGGTTGCTGTAACATGGACTTAAATTCTGAGATGGTAAGTAAAGTTACATAATAGGACAGCAAGTGAGATAACTGAAAATGATGAAAGGGAGAGGATTGAGATCACTCAGGGACTGCTGTGTGAAACTACCAATAAAACAATTGAACTAAGAGCATGAAGTAGCTAAGGAACTAATAGAACTTCAGAGTGACTCCAAAGGATTGAATGGTAAGGAAATGAGAATCGAAATCATGAATATCCAAACTATATTGGGACTTTGCACATAGAGTGGAACTTCTGTTTATACTTTGGGGATCATTTTCAACTTTGCCGCCTGGACAGTAACCTGGCGGAATGGATCACCCTGGATGAGTGCAGCTCCAACAACACTGAAGAAGCGCGACACCATCCAGGACATCTTAAATATTCACTCCCTCCTTCCTCCTCCACCGGCGCACTGTGGTTGCAGTATGTAACATCTACAAGATGCACTGCAGCAACTCACCAAGGTTTCTTCGGCAGCACCTCCCAAACCCACGACCTCTCCCACCTCGAAGGACAAGGGCAGCAGGCACATGGGAACACCATCACCTGCAAGCTCCCCTCGAAGTTACAAACCATCCTGACTTGGAAATATATCGCCGTTCCTTCATCGTCGCTGGGTCAAAATCCTGGAACTCCCTCCCTAACAGCACTGTTGGGAGTATCTTCACCGCATGGACTGCAGTGGTTCAAGAAGGCGGCTCACCACCACCTTCTCGAGGGCAATTAGGGATGGGCAATAAATGCTGGCCTTGCATCCCAGGAACGAATATTTAAAAAAAACGCTGCTTACAGAAATGCCTGTTCTTCATTTCCACTGAAATCAATGGAAATGCAAATGGGGCAGTTTCTATAGGGGGTGGGTGATCCGCCCTGCTGGTTTACCGACCAAGAAGCGAGGATGAAAATTTCCCTATGTCCATTATGGAATGCTGTTCAGCTGATGCCAAAGTGACACATTTCAGTCAAACTGTGTGTTCTTTCTCTACACTATGTAGAGCTTTGTGAAGAGAAGCAGTGAGATTGGCTATATACTATATTTAAAGGGATCTGAGTCTTAAAATGGCACTTTAGTAATGATGAATATTGAACTGCATTTGTGGGCTGTTTGTTACGACTTTAATTCCACAATACACTGAAACTATGCTGAGAATGCTCAGCACTTAAATTTATATAAATAATAAAACTTGATATAATGAAAGCTTGGAGTAAAAGCCTCAAAATTAAGCCTCAATTTCAACAGCAATAAACTGTTGCAATAGGTTAATGTGAAAACTTCAGAACATTTTAACACTATGTTTTCAGACTGCACCAGAAACTGAAATGCTGTAATTGCATATTTCTTGTTTTTTGTTTAAACTGAATTATTTTCCTCTCATTGAATGGATAAACATTTTTGCTATCTTAAAAAAAAAAACCCCCCATTAATGCTGAGTGACTGAAAAGCTTTTTTTCATTTTGTTGCTCAAATCCTCAAATTCTGCGTATATTGCCTTTCTGCAGGTTAGAACGGCTGTGGCAAACAGAGTTGAAAGAAAGTGGCCGGGACAATGCCTCACTAAACAAAGTGATTTGGAGGTTCTGCCAGACACGGCTGGTCATCTCTGTGATCTGCTTGATGGTTACAATGGTGGCTGGCTTCTGTGGACCAGTAAGTTATCTCGGCACTTTTGAAATTTTACTAGCTTTTACACACTTGCTGGTTTTTTTGGTAGGGGAGAGGAGAACACTTTTACTGATGGTCGTCACATTATGGCTCTTCTCACTTTCCTCAACACGACCTTGCTTAAATATAATTATCACTGCACTAAAATAAATTGTTAATCGTACCATCAACCAGTGTCAAAGAGGGAGGTTGTTGTTGGAGATGGATGGAAGGCATGGATGTAAAACCACGACTGCCTGGAATCATTTTATTGAATCAACCATATGATTTGTGCTGCATCCCTGCATGCCAGTTGTAAAGCTAATAACAAGGTATTGCTGGAACTGTTAAGTCGTTTGATTTTTTTATACAGATACTGAATTTACTTCAAATGAAAGGACAATGACGGCTAACTAGATTTGAATTGGACTAGTATAGTGTAAGTGTGATGTTGATCTAGTTTCATAAGTTGATAAATATCTTGTTTCCTAATGCAGGGGTATTGCTTTTGGAGTACGTGAGTAAATCTTTACTCCAGAATCGGTCAGATGCACCAGTAAATCTCAAAGTACATCAGATTTTTAACTTGGGTTCAATTGAAACTCAAACTGTAATCCTTTTTAATGCAGTATGTGGAAAACCTGCCTGGACAAAGACAAATAAATACTGCAGGAAAACAAATGAACAGCTATGTATGTTTGAATTTATTGGGAAATGTTTAAAGGGGAAGCGAAGTGTATATATCCAGAATGCTTATTTTGCCTGACTTGCTAATGCAGTATGTGAATGTTTGTATAACTTTTGGGGTGTGTGTGTGTAAAATCACTTGAACTGAATCTTCTAACCATGTTGTTTTTGCTCTGGAAGGACATCTTTAAAGTTCTGTGGAAAAGGAATCTCCTCCTGCAGAAAGCTGCTCTCTCCAGAAATATGTAGTACAGTATGTATGAACTTTACTAGGATGGGGAAGGTGGAGGCTGGGAAATGAAACAAGAGGAACTGGCAGTATTTTGGGAGTAACTGGCTGAGTTTTGGGGTTTAACTGAAATGGGTGTCCCTTCTGGTTAAGCAACTAGTTGCTGTGGAAAAAGAACGATAAGGAGAACAGATTTCAGGCGAGCTTTTTTGGGAGGGGTTGATTAAATGCCAGTGATGTTGAGGAATTAAAGGCAAGCTTTAGGGCCGTTCCTGGATTTGGTTTATTACTGTGGGATACAGCATGGGGTTATGAGTGAAAAGTTTAGTTATTGAGTGGGATAGTGATTATTTTTGTGGGGCAAACATTGTCATTTTTACAAACATGGCAGAATTTTCTCTCTTAGGCTGCTGTACAGATTAATTTGAAACTGCTTGTTTTCAAGATCGGTTCAGTGTGCAATCCATAACCTCTGATTTGGGAAACTCACTTGATTTATGGTATAATGTATTCTCTGAAACCAAATTAAGAGCATAATAAGTAACTATAATGAAGATCAGAGGTGGGAGGGAGGGAAGCTTGAAAATTTAATTCACATGATTTCTGCACACCGAGCAAACTTTTTAAATTGAAGTTATTGTTGCTGTGGTATTCTGAAATTGAATCTAAAAGAACAGCTTATTTTGGAAATGACTCCTTTAGATTGTTTATTGGACTGAGTTTTTACAAAAAAACTACTTGGATATTCTGCAGTAGCTTATTTTAGGGGGTCAAAAAAATTGACTGTAACCAAAAGAGTAGCAACAAGTCCACAATTATAAAATTGCATGAGAGGCACCATTGTGTAGTTAGCATTCGGATCTGTTTAGAGATTTTTGCAAGTCAGGTACAGTAGAAGTTTATTTAAAGCAATATGTCTCTACCTTTTGGCACTAGTACTTCAAAATGTTCTCTAATTGCACAAACCTTCATTTGTAGGTTGGGAAATGGTTTTCTCTGACTATAAATAGTAAATGTTAATTGAACTACTTGTTCACTGTAGACAATATAACAAGCAAATTTGATTATTTCTAATTTCCAATAAAGCTCAAGAGAATTACCACTCACTGACAAGTGAGTCTTGTAAATTGCAGGTTGACCAGATTAGTCTGTGCTTGTGCTTATGCCATATTAGTTGCAGTGACGACCAAAGAACCAAGTTTTTTTTGTACCAGGTTTGCTTTGTCTTGTATTTTTAATTACATATAAGGGGAGATATTGAGTGGAAGCTCAATGTTAACCCAGAGGGGAAGGACTATACTATAAGGAAGTGAATTGGGTTGCTGTTGTGCATCGATGATTATTTGGAGAAGCCTCACAGTACTTTACTTCCCTTTTCAGTTTGGGATTGGTGTATGCACTGAGGGAATCAGCGTTACTAGAAGTGGAGGGTAATATAGTTTGCTACTTACGTATTGATGGCTTATGACAAGCTACGGTGAAGGGTACAGCTGAGTTTCAAGTTTCATGGAAGTTGCTGCCACAAAATGCTTTTTTTTTAAGTCATACTTGGAGTCTTGCATGATCCATCTAGGTTTATTGAAGGAAACTGTAATTTAATTGATGGTGGTTCTGAACTATTTTTACAATTGCTTTTTGAATTCTTTCAAGGCAATTTCAATATTTTGGAACAATGGCTGCTCTTAACTGACACATTGAATTTAAATATTGGGAAGAGGCAGATTATCTGGTGTATTTGTCAGAGAATCCGTGCTGTTTTAAATGTCATTTTATATTGGTCTGTCTGATCTCTCCCACAACTTTCTAACACTTTTTAAATTGAAACAGAAAGCATACAAGTCTTTCTGAAATATGAGAAGAGCTTTTGTGCATTTCGCTATAGAGTTCATTTAACTATTAAAATTACTACGGGGATCTGTGAACAGAACCATTGCCGTTCGACATGGCCCAGTAACACTTGTAGTACTTTTACTCCTTTATTTTCAAATGGAGAATTACTTCAACTAGACGTAACATTGGAAATTTAATGATGGGAATTTGACCTATTTCTCCAAACAATCAAATCTGCTCCAAATTAATATTACTGAGTTGCAATATTGAAAAAGGGCTGATTATCTGGTCCATTTGTTAGAAATGGTGCACTTTTAAATGTCATTCAGTGCTAAGAACCATTTGTGAATCCACCTTATGCATTAATTTAATCTATTCTGCTTTTATAAACCAAACTTCTTATCTGGGTACTTTTGGAGCTGTTGCAATTCTAAACTCGTATGTAAGACTTCAAGTCCATAAAAAAAGCAATATTGAGTATTCTGGAAAATGCTTGTTAAAACTACAGTGATCCACAGCTTTCGAGCATATAGATAGAAAAAAAAGAAGCTTGTAGGATTGTTGGCCTCTCACATGGAGTGCATTCTCAATACAAATATATTTATACTGACTTCTATATTGTTGTTATTTTTCCCTATTAACTTATACACTGTCTTACAAAGCCTACCTATGTTGATTAAGATGCTCCTTAAAACTAGATTCTGGAATGGTCCCAGCAGATTGGAAGGTTGCAAATGTAACACCACTATTGAAGAAAGGAGGGAGAGAAAAAACAGTCATTCTACAGGCCAGTTAGCCTGACATCAGTCATTGGGAAAATGCTTGAATCCATGTATCAAGTCACTTAGAAAATCATAATATGGTTAGGCAGAGTCAGCATGGTTTTATGAAAGGCAAATAGTGTTTGACAAATTTATTTGTTTTTTGAGGATGTAACTAGCAGGGTAGATAAAGGAAAACCAGTGGATAATGTATATTTGGATTTCGAAAAGGCATTCGATAAGCTGCCACATAAAAGGTTATTACACAAGATTAGGGCTCATGGGGTTGGGGGTAATATAGTAGCATGGATAGAGGATTGGTTAACGGACAGAAAACAGAGAGTAGGGATAAATGGATCTTTTTCAGGTTGGCAGGCTGTAACTAGTGGGGTGCTGCAAGGATCAGTGTTGGGGCCGCTGCTATTTACAATCTATATTAATGACCTAGATGAAGGGACCGAGTGTAATGTATCCAAGTTTGCTGATGATACAAAGCTAGGTGGGACAGTAAGCTGTGAGGAGAACACTGAGTCTGCAAAGGGATATAGATAGACTAAGTGAGTGGGCAGTAAGGTGGCAGATGGAGTATAATGTCGGGAAATGTGAGATTCACTTTGGTAGGAAGTATAGAAAAACAGAATATTTTTTAAATGGTGAGAAACTTTCAAATGGTGTTCAGAGAGATTTGGGTGTCCTCATGTAAGAAACACAAAGCTAGCATGCAGGTACAGCAAGCAATAAGGAAGGCAAAAATGGCATGTTGGCCTTTATTGCAAGGGGTTTGGAGTATATGAGTAAGGAAGTCTTGCTACAATTGTACAGGGCCTTGGTGCGACCACACCTGGAGTACTGTGCACAGTTTTGGTCTCCTTACCTAAGGAAAGATATACTTGCCTTGGAGGCAGTGCAACGAAGGTTCACTAGATTGATTCCTGCGATGAGAGGGCTGTCCTATGATGGGAGATTGTGTAGAATGGGCCTATACACTCTGGAGTTTAGAAGAATGAGAGGTGATCTCATTGAAACATACAAGATTCTGAAGGGGATTGACAGGGTAGATGCTGAGCGGTTGTTTCCCCTGGCTGGAGTGTCTAGAACTAGGGGGCATAGTCTCAGGATAAGGGGTAGGCCATTTGAGACTGAGATGGAGGAAATTTCTTCACTGAGGGTTGTGAATCTTTGGAATTCTCTGCCCCAGAGGGCTGTGAATGCTGAGTCTTTGAGTATATTCAAGGCTGAGATAGATAGATTTTTGGACTCTAGGGGAATCGAGGGATATGGAGATTGGGCGGGAAAGTGGAGTTGAAGTCAATGATCAGCCATGATCTTACTGAATGGCGGAGCAGGCTCGAAGGGCCGTATGGCCTACTCCTGCTCTTACATAGATACATAGATACATAGAAGATAGGAGCAGGAGTAGGCCATTCGGCCCTTCGTGCCTGCTCCGCCATTCGATGAGATCATGGCTGATCCTTTAATTCAGTATCCCGTCCCCGCCTTCTCTCCGTAACCCTTAACCCCTTTTGCCCGTAGAAATATATCTAATTCCCTCTTAAATATATTTAATGAGCTGGCGTACACTGCCCTCTGTGGCAATGAGTTCCACAGGTTCACCACTCTCTGAGTGAAGAAATTCCCCCTCATCTCTGTCCTAAATGGTTTAGCCCTTATCCTTAAATTATGTCCTCTAGTTCTGTTCTCACCCGCCAAGGGAAACATTCCTTCTGCATCCAGTCTGTCTAGACCTGTCAGAATTTTATACACTTCTATGAGGTCCCCTCTCAATCTTCTAAACTCCAGTGTGTACATCCCTAAACTACATAGTCTCTCCTCATAGGTCATTCCCGCCATTCCTGGTATCAGCCTGGTGAATCGCCGCTGCACCCCCTCCATGGCAAGAACATCCTTCCTCAGATGAGGCAACCAAAACTGTACACAGTACTCGAGGTGTGGTCTCACCAGTGCCCTGTACAGCTGCAGCAAGGTATCCCTGTTCCTGTATTCTAACCCTTTTGCTATGAAGGCCAGCATACCGTTTGCCTTCTTGACCGCCTGTTGCACCTGCATGCTCGCCTTCAGTGACTGGTGTACAAGAACACCCAGGTCTCTCTGTACTTCCCCCTCTCCCAATCTATTGCCATTTAAATAATAATTTGCCCTCCCGTTCCTGCACCCAAGGTGGATAACTTCGCACTTGTCCACATTATAGTGCATCTGCCATTTATCCGCCCAATCGCCCAGTCTGTCCAAATCGCTCTGGAGCTTCCTGGTCTCTTCCTCTGAGCCCACCCCCCCTCCTAGTTTAGTGTCGTCTGCAAATTTGGAAATGCTGCATCCGACTCCCTGATCCAGGTCATTAATGTAAATTGTGAACAGCTGGGGGCCCAGGACAGATCCCTGTGGTACCCCACTTGTTACTGCCTGCCATTCAGAAAATGAGCCGTTTATTCCAATTCTCTGTTTTCTATCTGACAGCCAGTTCCCTATCCACGCCAAAACTTTCCCCTTTATCCCATGAGCCTCAATTTTCCATGCTAATCTTTTATGTGGGACCTTATCGAAGGCCTTTTGGAAGTCCAGGTACACCACATCTACTGGCTCTCCCCCATCTATTCTACCAGTTACTCCCTCAAAAAATTCCAATAGATTAGTCAAGCACGATTTACCCTTTGTAAATCCATGTTGACTCTGTCCTATCCTGTCCCCATTTGCTAAGTGCTCCGCTATTTCATCCTTAATGATGGACTCCAGCATTTTGCCCACAACTGATGTAAGGCTTACAGGTCTGTAATTACCTGCTTTTTCCCTACCCCCCTTTTTGAATAGTGGGGTAACGTTAGCTACCCTCCAATCCATCGGCACTGTTCCCGAGTCTAATGAATTCTGAAAAATCATCCTTAGTGCATCCGCTATCTCTAGGGCCACCTCCTTCAGTACCCTAGGATGCAAGTTACTACTTATTTTCTTATGTAAAACCTAACCCTTTGACCAAGCTTTTGATCATCTGTCCTGATATCTCTTTCTGTGGCTCAGTGTCAAATTTTTTATTGATGACGCTCTTGTTACGCGCCTTGGGATGTTTAGCTACATTACAGGCGCTGTATAAATGCAAGTTGTTGTATGCCATGACCCAGGGCCTGAAGGAAGCTGAATTTAGCACTAGGAGTATAAATGTATAGATGCAAGACTGAATCTATTACTACAGTTTGAATATCTTGCTTATGAAGGGAGAATTTTTAATAAGTAGGTCCTACAACTAATTTTTCTTCGTTCTTGGTTGAAACACAATAATCTGCCGAACCATGACATTTTTTTGTGATGGTTCAAAGAATTTGTAATTTCATAGTTACGGGGAAAGAGTTTTTAAATGTTTGGCTTTTGGCTGGTAGAGAGAATAGGGCTGATTTTCCTGGCTCATTTATGCCCTGGCACGGGAGAGGTTTAACATTGGGGGGGGTGGGGAGCGGTGGAATTCTGCAAACTTCTGAACCACCATAGTTGACCATTTAGGCAATTCAGATTTTTTAAAATAAAGCTATAAACAGATAAACATAGGATACAGCAACTTGGTAACAAAATTACTCGTTGTTTCTTGACCAGAAATTTGTAGTTTTTAACTTGCATGGCAGGAGCCTTTTGTATGCATTTGAATGAGTTTTAGCATTTGGCCTTTCCTCTTGGAAGTATTTCTTAGTGAATCAGTATTTGCTTTGTTTCAAGTGTAGGGGTGGAAAAGGCATAGAAGATGGAGGAGGAGAACCTGTTGATCAGATTGTGTTTCTTGAATAGGTCTTGCCAAGTCTGTGTTCTCCTGGTTGGTTCGACAAAGATACTTACTGACAATTGTGAAACCCTATTTAAAAATAATCTATTTTGAGTATGCCTTGGGATCTTGGTATTTTTGTCAATGGACAACTTAGGATAATTGAATATACATGAGGGGATAAGAGGAGAGAGGATTTGTTACTTTGAAAAACTCCATTGCATTTTCTGCTACTTTGGGGTTCTCTAATACTGTGATTTATTTACAAATCCGAGGTCTCTGTAGTGAAATGCACAACAGAAGCTATTCTTAGCATTCACAGGATTGCCATGTAAAGGTTCTTTTGGATGAGATGAGAAGTCGTACGGAAATGGTCACCATGCTGTAAGGTAAGGTAGTGATTACAAATAGTAACCTGTTCAGTGCCATTTAAAGCCACCCAGTCAGTGTTTTAATTTTGTTTAGTTATGTTATACCAGCAGTTGTTTCCAGGTTTTAATATTCATTGGAAATAAACAACGTCAGTGGAAGAAAATCTTTGTGGAAGACGAGAAACTTGACAAATTTGTCTAATACTACACTACAAACTAATTTGTGACAATCACAGTATTTTACAGGGAATAATAGAAGTGGTAGAGTAATGGTCCTCCTGGGAAAAAAAAAAAGTGACGTTACTGAGCTTGTTTTGGAAATAATTCAGTGCATGCTGCGTGCAAGTGCTTTTATCAGTATTTTGTCCTTTTTTTAATGTTAATGTGTTGACGTTTTTTTATACGGCAAGCATCACATTTCTCAATTTGGGATCAGACTTGTATGGTAAATGTAAGCAAGAATGATAAGCTGGTTCCACTTAAAGCTTGAGATGAAGATTCTTCTGAGAAAGTGCTGCTACTGTCTTCCTCTGCAATGTTTTGTTATGCAGTCTGAGCACTTTTAGGCTGACTACTCAAATGGAGAATTGTTCTTTCTCTATCTTCACTAATTCGTTGTTTACAGCTGCTGAGGTGTAATATCTAAACAATTACAAATTTAATCTTGTACATTCAACTGGAGTTTACACGTTTGCAGAAGTATTTATATGATCTCAGTAAAACATGACTGGAGAGTTTGCAAGAACAGCCATTTCGAATTTGACTTGGTGTGCAATGCAGTTGACCAGGAAATGGACAGTTGTTTTCATATGGTGAATCACCGCTGAAAAGAATAACATGATGGGATTAGCTACAGAGTGAAAATGAGATGAGTGATTCAGCATTACAGCAACGTTCTAACTAGGGCTTGATCCTCTTGTGGGATTAAATGTGAAAGAATTGCTGAGACTGCAGTTAATGTTTAATATGCAAACTGGCACTATTTATAAAGCTAGCATATTTGATTTGTTAATGAGACTATGCTTGAACTGATGGACACAAACAATTTCTGTGATTTCTCCAGAGCTGTTTTCATGCCTTTCTGGACCTTTACGAAAAGTTTATTTTAAATTATCCTGCATCGGTGTTCAGAATTCTGATGTTTGGATACATATGCGTGTATACATACTGCCTTTCTGTACACTGCACCTCTTTAAAATGAGCACTTGTATGATTCAGACAAATGTTTAACATCACCTCAAATTTCTGACATAGGTGTAGTGTGAAAAGTAATGGATTATTTTAAATTGATGAACTGCTCCTATTTATAAAAAAAAAATCTATCTTGGTTCTAAATGCCAATTTGATTATGTATTTTATTTATATATACAAAAACTTATTCTGAAGAAAAATGAGTGTCCTCTGCTGTTAATGTGCAAATTAATTAGTGAGTCATTTGAAGCAAGTTTGTAACATGGGCTGAAGGAGCAGATTTCTTCTTGCATGAAGCAGGGTTAATTTGCCTAGTGCGCAGGATAATGGGGGGACGGGACTGCAGTATAGCTTCTGTGCTGTGCCTACATTTAAATATGCCAGCAAATGTGACAGTAGGCAAAACAGGACAATTACTGATATAGTCACTGCTGTTCCAGAAATGTGGAAACCACCATACTGTATAAGTGGGTGAGCCAGAACCAGGTTTTAGTGCTTGTAACATGTTTGTGGTAACTGAAATCATTGAGCCAGTTAATGGTATGGGGGTGGTGGGGGCGGGGGTTATACAAGGGAACTATATGACAGACTTACTAAATATGTTTCTTATGCATCATAATTAGTAATAAGCTAGTCGGGTAGATCCTCGTACTAATTAGCAGAACTACAAGTGAATTCAGAGTGACTGCATTGGTGCTCAGTGACAGCTACAATCTCAAGCCGCTCATTGCTGGCTCAGTAAATCATGCACTTGATGAAAATGTGACCTCCTTCAATTCTTGTTTGCAAAAGCCCTGATATAGCAGAAGACTTTGAATCAATTACATTCTAGCAGCAAGGAACATTGTGCAGTTAAGCAGTTTTTCCCCTTGAACCCTGAAATATCCAGGATTTATCAAGGTTAAGTTTTAAAGAAAGGATGTCTGAGAAAAAACATACATACATTCTAAAAGGGTAAATTTAGAGAGTACATTCCTTTTAGACTTATTTCACTGCTCCAAAAGAGAACAATGCAAAATGCACCACTGTGAAATATCTTTAAACTGTGCTGCTCTTTTTAGGAGTAATTCACCTGCTGCCATGTTTCTGCCTCTTCTTCCTCTTTCTATCCACTGTCTTCCCAACGCTCCCTGCCACACCCACCCCTGTTCACTGGCAGTGGAAGCATTGAATGCATGTAGTACAAAAAAAGGATTAACAATTTCTATCTGTGTAGAAATTGGTACAAGTAGAATGTTTAAAACTGTTAAGGGTTTGAATGAATACTACATTGCATTTTAAGTACAATGCTCATTCCTTGTATGTAATTGACACTACATTCTCAAAAGTGTGTGTCTTTCATGGGTCACACAAAATCTAATTCTTGACTTGGCACAACTTGAGAAGATCTGTTCTGTTTAACTGTTTCTTGGAATCTATATCCTGTAGTGAGCTCTGTACTGAATCTACTGATTTCTCCCTCCCAAAGAAAAATTGCATACACACGCACTGCAATGTAAATGTAGATCATGTGTGGAGTATTGTAATATAGATGCTCTGAGGCTTCCACTTTTCTGCAAAATTCTTTTTGTAAAAGGTGGTTGACTTGGTGATATGCAATTATTTCAGCAAAGTATATAATTCATGGTGGATTTATGTAGGTTTAAACACTCTTGGTTGTAGCAATGCAGATAAAATGTAGTGTATTTTGTTTTATGACCAGAATGTAGCAATTTGACTGTGTAACTGATGCATTCAATTTTTGCATATAGTTTTATGTATTTATATGTGGGCTTTCATTAAAATTATTTGTTGTGTTGTATTTTTTGGAAATCATTGAAATTCCAATAAAATTGTCCCCCTCAATGTGAGTTGAATTCATGATGTGATAAAATTGCCATTCTTGTGGTATCCATTTCCTCCTTTTAAGTTATATGTCTGCATGTTCCCACTATTGACACCAGTACAGTAGATTTGTATGGGAGGTGAGTATTTTCATGAGGTAAAGCAATAACCAAAAAGTATTCTAATGTAAGCATCTCATCTGTTTTTCTCCTGTTCTAGTATGATTAAACTCCCACTGTTTACTTTCAGGAGTGTTTTGCAAACACTGCCACTTCATTCTTCAGTCAACTGTAGGTACACTGTTCTGATAGATTGTCACAATGGAATATGATAAAATAAGGAATGTAAAATTCAAAATATATATTTTCTATCTGTTATGTTTTTATTTAAATTTGCGAACAATTACAATACCTTTTCATATGCACACTGGTGTTTTCCTTTTCTAGGCTTTTCTTGTGAAGCGTCTTTTGGACTATGCAGCACTGAGTGAGTCGAACCTGCAGTATGGCTTGTTGTTAAGTTTTGGGCTGTTTATGACCGAAGTAGTCCGTTCCTGGTCATTTGCAATGACCTGGGCACTGAACTACCGCACTGCTGCCAGACTTCGAGGAGCTGTCCTCACCATGGCATTTGATAAGATTCTGAAACTTAAGAACATAAAGGAGAAATCTCTGGGTGAGGTATGTTCACAATGTAGGTCTTGTTAGAGCAGAGTTATGCAATAGTTAGCTTGATAGAATCAGACATGCATGGATTAATAAACAGACCCAAAATATGAATTTAAAACAGTTTCAGGCCAATATCTGTCTAACTCTTAATACAGGGAGGGCTGCAACAGCATTGTGGGTCAGTGTGAATGATGTAATGTGGTCATGCTGAGGTCTTGACGCTCGGTGGGATTGCAGAATAGGGTCTGAAATATTTCCGAGTTAGGGATGTTTTTGCATGGACTAATTTTGGAGTATGAGGCGTGGGAGCCCAGTGCAGGAAGTAGGCTAGGGGGAGCACTGAAGGGAAAGTCTGAAGATATGGGGGATTGTGCAATCAGAACGATAAGTTTACATAGACAAAATACATTATGAATGCGGACATAGGAACTTGCAATGGGGAAAAAGTTGCCACTAAATATCTGATGCTGATGATTTAAAAAAAAAAAAACCGGGAGATGCCTACCTCTACTGGCAAGATTTCAGGTGAAGCAGGTTGGAGGAAGGGGCATAATTGGATCAGTATACAGATATAATTCTATCTCCTTTTAAAAGTCATACATTATCTTTATTTTTATATTTCCACTAAAAATTCTTCTGGTCAAATTTATATTGCCTATGTAAAGTTGTCGTACTGTATCTGCATTCACTTGTCGGTTGTGGCAATGCAGCACTTCCATGGATGGCGGGGTGGTGGTGATGTGCGTGTGTAATTACAGTGTAACAAGTTAGGTTGTTTCCATGTAGATACAGGAATTTATAATGGGAAGATAGATGATTTTAAAATGGGGACTCAAATGCATCAGCTCATCCTGTTCCAGGTATCCACTGGTCTTGATTCGCTGTCAAAGTGCCACAGGAGATTGATTAGTAATGTATTAAAAATCTGTGTCTGAGCACTTTCATAAAAATATATTTGCATATCTCCTGGGGCAGTACTTACTGGAAGATGGAGGATATGGTATCTGTCTTGCTTCCAGGCTTTGTCTGTGATTTGCCACAGCCCTTCCGTGCGGCAGATGTCCCTGTTCTTTCCCAGCTCAGCTGCTAATCCAGTGCTCTATGACCTCTTCCACTGACTGGTCTCTCCCTGCACTCTCCTCCTCGGGCCATCTGTTTCTTAGTTTCTTCACCATTCTCTTCCCTGTGCCTATGAAAAATGTATTTTACCTGCTGACTTCCTGCTGTGCCATGCTGGTCGGATTAAGATCTGCTGACTGCTATTTACCTTCCCTGTTGCCTCCCACACTACCATGCTGTCCATGGCCTGGTCTGTTATTTTTGTTGGTAAGCTGGCAGTGCATTTCCTAAAGTGCAATAGGTGCTATAATGCATTATATAAGCACTTACAGCACTTTGAGAACTTAAGTGCTGGTTTATCAGTGACGATCACAGATATGAGGCCTGGCACTGGCATAGCATTACGGGAGGCAAAAGGATGGAAAAGCCAGGGCTGGAAAATAGGCCCTGGCCCGATGCTGGGCCACCACGGCGAGGTGGTAGGCCAGAGCTGGAGCAGGAAAATCGCAGGATGCAGACCCTGACCTGAAAGTGAATAAGAGTTGTGGCGTGTGAAGTGAGTGGGGATGTGCCCAAGGATGAAAGTAAATGGCGAGGCGAAAGCTGGGTATGGGAGTGGGTGGCATATAATCGAGGTTTGGAGGTCAGGAAAAATGTAGCCTCCCAAAGTATTAAAGTGTGAAAAGATTTTTCTTTCAACCGGCCGGGAATGCTTAAAATTTCAAGGTTAGGTAAGTACTGAAATTGTACTAGAAAGAAGAAAATGGTGGGTGGAGCTAGGAGACTTGTGCTACAGTTCCATAAGTGTTAGCAGGCCTGCATGTGTAGTTTGACAGGCAGCTATAAATCATTGCACAAAATATGTGACAACAGAAACTAAGGCTTGTGGACAGGAAGTGCACACAGTCATAAGTCATTAATATATAATTTTAAAATGTATACTGGAACTGTTGCATGTCTGCATATTAAATGCAAATATGTGTTACACTAAAAGTGTATTCAAAAAAAAAAAAAAAATCTCTAATTGATATAAGAATCTACCATGACCAGTAAGCCTCTTGCTGACCTGAGCAAGACGCAACAAATGCACCCTGAGACCTTTAAGGGACACACAAGTTTCACACGGTGCAGTTTGGCAGCAGAATAACACATTGTTCATTTTATGATTATAATGCTCCTGTCCTTCTAAAAATGATGTAATGGCAAATGAGCAAAGACAGCAGGGAAAACATGTAGCTATTGAATTGGAAACCTTTGAGTGTGTGTATCTGTATATGGCACTTCTTTAAAATTAGCAGCAAAATTTTAGGGGGGAAATGTCATGAGTCTGTCTTATCTGTAGAACCCATCTAATGTTTTGATTTTCTTCCTCTCCACAGCTTATCAACATCTGCTCAAACGATGGACAGCGATTGTTTGAAGCTGCTGCAGTAGGAAGCTTGTTGGCAGGTGGGCCTCTTGTAGCAGTTCTGGGAATGATTTATAACACTACATTACTTGGTCCCACTGCCTTCCTTGGTTCTGCAGTCTTCATACTCTTCTATCCATCTATGGTGAGTTGTGACCTGTTCCTAAAAAAAAAAAATGTAAATAGTTTAATTGAGGAGCAGTTATGTATTGAAATGCGGCACATTACACTGATGGTTATAGTGCAGCAATGTTAATTTTGAAATAAAAGTAACAATCTTTGTTATTGTAACTATGGTTTAAGCATCTATCAGTTTGGACATGGTTTATTTTAATTAATAGTATATTGTTTGTTTACATGTTACATTTTAAACACTTAATTTTGCTCTTACTTTTACAGTGCATATTTTGGTACCATGTTCAATTAAGTTTTTTTCCATTAAAAGTGCAGTGAGTTTGTATACATTGATTTTTAATTTGAAGCTCAGTTTTCTAAATCTTCGTATCCTGTACATACTTCAGGATTGATCAGAGTTAACCATTAGGGACAATAACCTCGGAACATGCTGTAATTTTGATGTCTGCTGTTAACACATTTCTCATCATGCATTGTATAAAAGAACCCTGTCTACCCACCTTCCCTGTAGGAACCTTCAGTTTGCCTGTTTATAATGGGCAGTCCTACTGTCGTTCCCACTTCAAACACTTTTCAATACTGAAAGGGGTTCCTTTTATTTCTGCAATTCGTTATTACTATTGATTTTCTGTGATTGTCTCTCAGAAAAAGTACTAATGATTCCATGAGGTAACTAGCAGAGGAAGTATTATGGGCCTCCTTTGTGTAATAAAAGCATTTCTTAAGAAAATGACTTTTTGTTAAGTTTGCTCACTTATTTGCTCATATATTTTCTTGCTTTCGACTCCTTTTCTTCTCCCCCCACCCCCACCCCACCAGTGCCTGTCTAATAATGCAAAGCTGTTGATCTGTTTTACTTGAGGGCAATTTAGAGTTTGAATGTCTCTCTCCTGAAGGTTCCTGCTTCTTGGGTGGAGCCTCTGTTCATCTCCTTTAATATAAAAAAAATTATTTTTAATTATTTTGGGAAAGTCCCTTCCATCTTATCTCAGGCCTCCAGTCAAGATGGTCTGAAAGGATATCCATAAACAAGCTCTAATTGCAGCAAGGATGGATCATTTGCATATGAGTTTATTCTACAGTGGCTTCATCTCATTAAAGAGAATATTTCTCCTCCTGGTATGTCATTATTTGTTCAATACATATATGAGAATGAAGAAAGGGGAATAAAAATCTTTACTGTATGAATCAAAAAAAATTCATCTACTAATATTCCAACCTTTCATTCCCTCAGTGGCTCTTTAGGGTATACCCATATTTATGTTCTCTTCTCAACTTCACTGCTTCCTCTGTGTAAACTGAAGGCTTTGCTAAACCAAGAATAATAAGTTGAGTGAACTACCATGGGAACATCTACACTTTTTTTGTAATTTTCTGTTGGAGCTACTTTCTTGCAGCTATTTTAAGTCGGAAGCCATGTCCTGTATTGAAACTTTTATTTTGTTTTGTAAAAGATGTTCGTGTCTCGGCTGACTGTATACTTCAGAAGGAAGTGCATTACTGTGACTGACGAACGTGTTCAAAGAATGAATGAAATCATCTCTTACATAAAATTTATTAAAATGTACGCTTGGGTGAAGGCGTTTTCACAGAGCATTCTCGGTGAGTATAGCTTAAAAATGAATTTAAGTCCTTTGATTCAAAGTGCACTTTATCTGACTGATCCACTTTTTCCTAGCTCCTTTTCATAGACTTAATCAACACTTGGGAAAGGAACATTAGGAACAGGAGTAGGCCATTCAGCCCCTCGAGCCTGCTCCGCCATTCAATTAGATCATGGCTGAATTGCACCACAACTCCATTTACCCACTGTTGCTCCATATCATTTGCACTAGGCAAGTGTGAACTTGAACTTGATACCTGCTGCTCCATTGCAACCTAAACTGTGTTTCCATCTGGGCTGTAGTATAGAAGATAGATTGATGGTACCTGTCAGTTTTTCCTTCTGGTATAAGCACCATAAAGTTTGTTTTGATGAATAATTATATATAATTTACAGCACAGAAACGAGCCATTCAACCCAGCTGGTCTATGCTGGTATTTATGCTCCACACGAGCCTCCTCCCACCCTACTTCATCTAACCCGATTCCTTTCTTCCTCATACTTCTCTCTGCTATTCGCGTCAACTACTCCATGTGTTAGTGAGTTCCACATTCTAACCACTCTTGGTAAAGAAGTTTCTCCTGAATTCCCTATTGGGATTATTCGTGACTATTTTATATTTATGACCCCTAGCTTTATACTCCTTCTCAAGTGGAAACATCCTCTCTACGCCTATCAAACCCCTTCTTAATTTGCAAGATCTCTATTAGGTCACCTCTCAGCCTTTTTCAAGTCTAAAACTTTAACCGTTATCCCTGTTTGTTCAACCTCTGCATATAATTGAATAGGCAGTCATTCAAATGAGGAAAATCAATGTTCCTTTGAGCTTAGCTCCTTATATCATTAAATGGTTAACTTGAATTTTTGTGTTAGTAGACCTTGTGTATGATATTCCTCATATTAACTACCTTTCAAAATGATTTCCACAAAGTGCACAACATACTTTCACAAATCGAGATCTTTCTAAGTATTAACAGTTCATGTCTGCTTGTATCACTTGAATTTAAATATATGTTTGGTTTTGCTGACTATCTCCAACTTTTTTTCCTTGCTAGAAATCCGAGAGGAGGAACGCCAAAACTTGGAGTATGCTGGATATTTTCAAAGCATCACAGTGGGTGTTGCTCCAGTTGTTGTGGTTATAGCCAGTGTAGTAACTTTCTCTGTCCACATGCTCTTGGGATATGACCTCACTGCTGCAGAGGTTAGTTTGCATGATGAAGAGTAACCCTGCAGGCTTTTCTGCAGATATGTGAATAGATGCAATGTTTCATGTGTCAGGTATTTGTGGGGGGGGGGGGGGGGGAGAGAAATGAAGATTAGAAAGGGAAACAAATTGCAAATGTTGAAATAAAAACAAAATGCTGAAAATAAAATGTGGGACTGCCATGTTCTGAGAAGAGAAAGGATAACTTAATGTTTTGAATAAAGATCCTTTGTCAGAACTCATCAAATACATATATTTTGAGAAGGTTTCAAAAGGGGAGTGGGGTGTGGCAAGGTGGAGGAGCTTATTGAAGAGTATACCAGAGTGTATGGCTGTGTTGGATTGGAGGGAATATTACATAGTTTATATGTGCCAGATTTATTATTGAATACCCTATACAGAGCCAAAGTAATTTTATAAGTGGTAAGTTTATTTGTAGCTGGTAGGCTATTTGTTGTCAGGAGTTATGTACTAAAATGTTCTTTTTCAGTTGTGCTAGGTTTGTCATTGATATAGTAATTCTGGTAGAGCTTGGGATGATCAGGACATGTAAAGAAGGATCAGCCAGTTCGGTTGCACTCTTAGTAGTATGGTCGTGCCCACAAAAAAAAATCACTGAACTGCAGCTTAATTCCTTTTAGATAATGACTTGATAGTTTGTTGAAATTGTTTCCTTTTTATGATTTTGATAATTACTACAGCAGAAGTTGTTTAAGCGGTTGTCCACTATAGTGAGATTACCTCTTGGACAGGACTGACCTGACTTTGGGATGATAATTTAAAATTGCATTGCTGAGTTGCAATGAATAAAAACATTTGGGGTTAATTAGTTGGCTTGTTCTGTTGTATTTAGCAGCAAACCGCCTCACCCTTCTGTTAGAGCTGTGCAAGCCATTAATGGGCTTAATTTGTAATCCTTCCTACACCGCACATACTGCTTCTGTTGATGCTGGCACAGGTATGAAATTAATCATACAGAAATTTGTCGGGTGAAGTTTAGATGATCAAAAAGTTGCCCATTTTTGGTTTACACTAAAGCATCAATGTCATGGAATGCCATGCCTGAAACTTGGTAAAGATCCTAGAATCCCAGGTGATTAAAAACAGTATTTGTCTGATTTAGTAATCGTGAGCCAGTGGCTCTGATTTTAAGGAATAACAGCCTTTGTATATTTATTGGCATGGGCACTGGCTTTCTTTTTCATGCAGAAAAATTATCTCCAAAAAATGAGTAAAAATATTGGAATCCCACATAATTTATAAATGGAATTCAATGTAATCACCATAGATCAGTTCATCAAATGTTAAAAGCCTGCTTTTTCAGAGTTGAGAAAGTACAGTTAGCTGTGGAACTTGGCTTCATCTTCAATAAGACAGTTGAATTCTCCAACTATTGGAAATGCTGGGTGATCACAGAGCTGGGAACCAAAAGACAACTGTGACACAGCTCTGTTCCGTTCCCTTACCATCTTTGAGCATTTCCCACTCCTGGCATTTCAATCAGCTGTTCTACTGGATTGCACACCCTTGCTGTCGTCATTGCAAGTAAAACTGCGCTGCATGTCATATGCCTACTTATGCCAGGAAGTTCAACCATTTTAACCATTGGCCAAACAAATTTCTAAGAAGAACAAAGTGCTTCTGAAATTGATACAAGCTTTTTGACACTGTTGCTGTTGGGGATATAAGGCGAGGTGGCAAGTTTGTCCTTTTGGACCTCAGTTGAAGAGTTAGATCTTCAAAATGGCAACATATACTGAAAGTTAGTTCTAACTAAAGTTCAAAAGAAGAAAATTGAAATTTTCATTAACATCTTCACAGTAGATTTTGATAATGTATGCAGATTCCCCCTGTGTTTAGTAAGTTTTGTACTGTATGTGTGAAATCATGTTCTGCTGAGTGGCAGTTGGCTCAGTCGTACATCTTCACCTCTGAGTCAGAAGGTCATGGGTTCAATCCCCGCTGTGGACTTGAGCACATAATTTAGGCTGATACTAAATTGGAAGTGCCATCTTTCAGGTAGGACATGTAAGATTCCACGGCACTATTCCAAGAGCAGGGAGATCTCCCAGTGTCCTTCCTCAACCAGCACCAACAATAACAGATTATCTCGTTGTTCATTCCTTTGCTGTTTGTGAGACTTTGCGGTGCGCAAACTGGCTTCTGTGTTGCCAACATAATGTTAATTGCAGTTGATAAATAGTTTGTTGGTTGTAAAACACTTTGTGATGTTCTCCGAGCATGAAAGGTGCTACAGAAATCAGCAATAGATTTGTGGTACCTCTTTTACAACTAATCCCATCATACCTTGCTTGCTGTTGCATAACTTGAGAGGACAATTCTTCTCCATGTTCTTTAATGTGGGTGAAACTGTTCTGCACATGTTCCTGCATTTTACTCAGAGTAGTGGTTAATGAAAAGCCGTCATGCTCATTGTGTTTGAGTTTGTAAAATTAAATTAAATATGATCCACTCTCTAACTTTGCTCCCTTTTTAATTTGTGGAGGAAATTCCATCTCCCCACTGCCTTCCCTGGTGTTAAACATGCTGACCAGTGAGTAGCACCAAACTACATATACCAGAAACCCCAGTTTGGCTGAGGACTGTGCATCTTTGTGTGATTGGGACTGACATGACATTTTTTAAGGAGAGAGATGGCCAGTACAGTTCAAACAAATATTAGGTTTTCAAATCCCAGGTAAATGAAAACCTTTCTTTTTCCAGGATAATGTTTTACACAACCATTTGGACTTGGAAGTTGGTTAGTTGAGTGGGGAAGTTGATTTGTAAACTTGGGAAATGATTTGGTCAGAAAGTGGAAAATACACTGCTAATACATGAGGGTCTGAACTTTGAAGTCTTTTAATTAGAGAGTACAGTTATATTGCAAATAGCGTTATTGGCATTTTGATTCAATACTGCATTGAAACAGCATGCTCATCATGATGTATATAAATTAACAAATATTGTTATATATTGTGTTATGTCAAAAAATTTCAATCCAATTCCCACAGTGATTTACTTTTAGATGACAGTGACTTGTCATATAGGCAACTGTGACAATCATTTGTTTGAAGAATATCCCACAAACAGCAGTAAGATGAATGACCAGTTCATCATGTTTCATTTGGTCATACTGGTTGTGAGAGGAATGTTGGCCACACCACAGATTTCTGCTTTCAAATAGTGGCATGAGATCAGGCAGATGGGATCTTGAATTAGCGTCGCATCTGAAGGACAGCATGTCTGGCAGCGTAACACTGCCTGGGGGTTAACTGCTCTGGTGCATCAATCCAGATTATCGGTATGGTATGGTATGTTGGCCTTCGTAGCAAGAGGGTTCGAGTACAAGAACAAGGATGTCTTGCTGCAGTTGTACAGGGCCTTGGTGAGACCGCACCTTGAGTATTGTGTGCAGTTTTGGTCACCTTACCTGAGGAAGGACGTTCTTGCCATGGAGGGAGCATAACATAAGAAATAGGAGCAGGAGTAGGCCAATCGGCCTCTCGAGCCTGCTCCGCCATTCAATAAGATCATGGCTGATCTGATCCTAACCGCCAATCCACTATCACAGAACCATCTCCTGAATCTAACAGAATTAGACACACGAAATAGGAGCAGGATCAGGCTACACGGCCCTTGGGCCCGCTCCGCTACCCACAGGGCCATGACCGATCCGAACCTAGACTCATGTCCAAATTCCTGCCCGCTCCCCGTAACCCGTTAATTCCCTTTACTTCTGGGAAACTGTCTATTTCTGTTTTAAATTTATGTAATGATGTAGCTTCTACAGCTTTTTGGGGCAGCATATTCCATGGACCTACCACCCTCTGAGTGAAGTAGTTCCTCCTCATCTCAGTTTTGAAAGAGCAGCCCCTTATTCTAAGACTATGCCCCCTAGTTCTAGTTTCACCCATCATCGGGAACATCCTCCCCGCATCCACCCGATCCAACCCCTTCACAATCTTATATGTTTCAATAAGATCGCCTCTCATTCTTCTGAACTCCAATGAGTAGAGTCCCAATCTACTCAACCTCTCCTCATATGTCCATCCCCTCATCCCCGGGATTAACCGAGTGAACCTCCTTTGTACTGACTCGAGAGCAAGTATGTCCTTTCTTAAGTATGGACACCAAAACTGTATGCAGTATTCCAGGTGCGGTCTCACCAATACCTTGTACAACTGAAGCAATACCTCCCTATTTTTATATTCTATCCCCCTAGCAATGAAAGCCAACATTCCATTGGCCTTCTTAATCACTTGCTGCACCTGCATACTAACCTTTTGAGTTTCGTGCACCAGGACCCCCAGATCCCTTTGTACTTCAGTACTTTCCAGTTTCTTGCCATTAAGATAATAACTTGCTCTACGATTTTTCCTGCCAAAGTGCATAACCTCACACTTTCCAGTATTGTATTCCATCTGCCAAATCTCTGCCCACTTACTTAGCCTGTCTATGTCCCCTTGCAGGTTTTTTATGTCCTCCTCACTCACTACTTTCCCTCCCATCTTAGTATCATCTGCAAACTTTGATATGTTACACTCGGTCCCCTCCTCCAAATCGTTAATATAGAGATTGTAAAGAGTTGGGGACCCAGCACTGACCCCTGTGGAACACTAGTTACTGATTGCCAGTCTGAGAATGAACCATTTATCCCAACTCTCTGCCTTCTGTTAGATAGCCAATCCTCTATCCATGCCAGAATATTACCCCCAATCCCGTGATTTTTTATCTTAAGCAATAATCTTTTGTGTGGCACCTTGTCAAATGCCTTTTGGAAGTCTAAATACACTACGTCCACTGGTTCCCCTTTATCCACCCTATATGTTACTTACATAGATACATACATAGAAGATAGGAGTAGGCCATTCGGCCCTTCGTGCCTGCTCCGCCATTCGATGAGATCATGGCTGATCCTTTAATTCAGTATCCCGTCCCCGCCTTCTCTCCGTAACCCTTAACCCCTTTTGCCCGTAGAAATATATCTAATTCCCTCTTAAATATATTTAATGAGCTGGCGTACACTGCCCTCTGTGGCAATGAGTTCCACAGGTTCACCACTCTCTGAGTGAAGAAATTCCCCCTCATCTCTGTCCTAAATGGTTTAGCCCTTATCCTTAAATTATGTCCTCTAGTTCTGTTCTCACCCGCCAAGGGAAACATTCCTTCTGCATCCAGTCTGTCTAGACCTGTCAGAATTTTATACACTTCTATGAGGTCCCCTCTCAATCTTCTAAACTCCAGTGTGTACATCCCTAAACTACATAGTCTCTCCTCATAGGTCATTCCCGCCATTCCTGGTATCAGCCTGGTGAATCGCCGCTGCACCCCCTCCATGGCAAGAACATCCTTCCTCAGATGAGGCGACCAAAACTGTACACAGTACTCGAGGTGTGGTCTCACCAGTGCCCTGTACAGCTGCAGCAAGGTATCCCTGTTCCTGTATTCTAACCCTTTTGCTATGAAGGCCAGCATACCGTTTGCCTTCTTGACCGCCTGTTGCACCTGCATGCTCGCCTTCAGTGACTGGTGTACAAGAACACCCAGGTCTCTCTGTACTTCCCCCTCTCCCAATCTATTGCCATTTAAATAATAATTTGCCCTCCCGTTCCTGCACCCAAGGTGGATAACTTCGCACTTGTCCACATTATAGTGCATCTGCCATTTATCCGCCCAATCGCCCAGTCTGTCCAAATCGCTCTGGAGCTTCCTGGTCTCTTCCTCTGAGCCCACCCCCCCTCCTAGTTTAGTGTCGTCTGCAAATTTGGAAATGCTGCATCCGACTCCCTGATCCAGGTCATTAATGTAAATTGTGAACAGCTGGGGGCCCAGGACAGATCCCTGTGGTACCCCACTTGTTACTGCCTGCCATTCAGAAAATGAGCCGTTTATTCCAACTCTCTGTTTTCTATCTGACAGCCAGTTCCCTATCCACGCCAAAACTTTCCCCTTTATCCCATGAGCCTCAATTTTCCATGCTAATCTTTTATGTGGGACCTTATCGAAGGCCTTTTGGAAGTCCAGGTACACCACATCTACTGGCTCTCCCCCATCTATTCTACCAGTTACTCCCTCAAAAAATTCCAATAGATTAGTCAAGCACGATTTACCCTTTGTAAATCCATGTTGACTCTGTCCTATCCTGTCCCCATTTGCTAAGTGCTCCGCTATTTCATCCTTAATGATGGACTCCAGCATTTTGCCCACAACTGATGTAAGGCTTACAGGTCTGTAATTACCTGCTTTTTCCCTACCCCCCTTTTTGAATAGTGGGGTAACGTTAGCTACCCTCCAATCCATCGGTACTGTTCCCGAGTCTAATGAATTCTGAAAAATCATCCTTAGTGCATCCGCTATCTCTAGGGCCACCTCCTTCAGTACCCTAGGATGCATGTTATCAGGCCCTGGGGATTTGTCCACCTTCAATCCCTTTAGCTTCCTTAACACCATATCCTTAGAGATATTGATTTGCGTCAGTTCCTCCTTTGCCAATGTCCCTATTTTTCCCGATATCCCAGGGAGGTTTTTTGTGTCTTCCTTCGTAAAGACTGACCCAAAGTATGCATTTAGTTGATCTGCCATTTCCTTATTTCCCATTATATATTCCCCCGTATCTGACTGCAATGGACCAACTTTGGTTTTCACCAGTCTTTTCCTTTTGATATACTTATAAAAGCTTTTGGAGTTAGTTTTTATATTTTCCGCCAGCTTGTTTTCGTAAGCTATTTTGCCCCTCTTGATTATGCCCTTTGCCCTCCTTTGCTCTATCTTAAACTGTTCCCAATCTTCCGCTCTGGCGCTTTTTTTGGCTATTTTATACGCCCTATCTTTGGATTTTATGCTGTCTCTAATTTCCCCTGTTATCCACGGTTGAGTCACCTTTTTAGATTTCCTTTTATGCCAGATTGGTATAAACAATTTTTGCAATTTTGTCATTCTATCTTTAAATGTTTGCCATTGTTTATCTACCTCCAGTCCTCCCAGGAACGTTGTCCACTCAGACCTACTCAGTTCCCGTCTCATGGCATCATAATTCCCCTTGTTTAAATTCAGGACCTTAGTCTCTGAGTCAATTTCTTCGCTCTCCATTTCGAGTGAGAAATCGATCATGTTATGATCGCTCTGACCCAAGGGTCCCCGTACAACAAGATTACTGATTAGTCCCTTCTCATTGCACAGTACCCAGTCCAATATAGCCTGTTCCCGAGTTGGTTCCTCGACATATTGATCCAGATAACCATCCCTCAAACACTCAAGGAATTCCTCCTCCTCATTATTTTTACTGATTAGGCTAGTCCAATCTATATGTAAGTTAAAGTCACCTATGATGACAGCTGTGCTCTTATTGCACGCTTCTCTAATTTCCCTCGTGATGCCCTCCCTAACCTCTATTTTACTATTTGGAGGCCTATATACCACTCCTATTAATGTTTTTCGCCCCTCGCTATTTCTTAGCTCCACCCATATAGATTCTGTATTAACTGAGTTAATATCCTTCCTTTCAATTGCATTTATCCCCTCAAAGAACTCCAGCAAATTTGTCAAACATGACTTCACCTTCATAAAACCATGCTGACTTTGTCCTATTAAATTATGATTATCCAAATGTCCTGTTACTGTCTCCTTAATAATGGACTCCAAAATTTTACCTACCACAGATGTTAGGCTAACCGGTCTATAGTTTCCAGCCTTCTGTCTACTGCCCTTTTTAAATAAGGGTGTTACATTAGCAGTTTTCCAGTCTGCCGGGATCTTTGCCGAGTCCAGGGAGTTTTGGAAAATTATTACCAATGCATCCACAATCCCTACCGCCACTTCCCTCAAGACCCTAGGATGTAAGCCATCAGGTCCAGGTGATTTATCCGCCTTGAGTCCCATTATTTTACCGAGTACCACTTCCTTAGTGATTTTGATCGTGTTTAGCTCCTCCCCCCCCCCCTTTAGCCCCCTGTTTGTCCAGTGTTGGGATATTCTTAGTGTCTTCTACTGTAAAGACTGATATAAAATATTCATTCAGTGTTTTTGCCATCTCCATATTTCCCACCATTAATTTCCCGGTCTCATCCTCTAAGGGACCAACATTTACTTTAGCCACCCTTTTTCTTTTTATATAACTATAAAAACTCTTACTATCTGTTTTTATATTTTTTGCTAATTTACTTTCATAATCTATCTTCCCTTTCTTAATCAATCTTTTTGTTATTTTTTGCTGTCTTTTAAAGTTTTCCCAATCCTCTATCCTCCCACTAGATTTGGCTACCTTATATGCCCTTGTTTTTAGTCGAATACTATCCTTAATTTCTTTACTTAGCCACGGATGGCTGTCTTTTCTTTCACACCCTTTTCTTCTCCGTGGAATATATATTTTTTTTGGAAGTTGTAAAATAACTCCTTAAATGTACACCACTGATCATGTATCGTCTTACCCTTTAATCTATTTTCCCAATCCACTCTACTCAATTCCGCTCTCAAACCTTCAGTGTCTCCTTTATTCAAGCTTAGCACGCTTGTTTGAGATCCAACCTTCTCACCCTCTAATTGAATATGGAATTCAACCATGTTATGGTCACTCATTCCAAGGGGATCCTTTACTAGGACATTTTAAATTAATCCCATCTCGTTACACAGGACCAGATCTAAGGTTGCTTGCCCCCTGGTCGGTTCAGTTACATACTGCTCAAGAAACCCATCCCTAATACACCCAATGAACTCATCCTAAAGGCAGCCCTGCCCAATTTGATTTGTCCAATTAATATGATAGTTAAAATCCCCCATAATTATAGATGTTCCCTTATTACAAGCCTCAACTATTTCCTGATTGATACTCCGTCCAACAGAGTTGCCACTGTTCGGAGGCCTATAGACTACGCCCACTAGTGTTTTTTTCCCCTTATTATTCCTTACCTCCACCCAAACTGTTTCATTATCCTGATCTTTTGACCCAATATCATTTCTCTGTATTACAGTGATTCCTTCCTTTATTAACATAGCCACCCCACCTCCCCTTCCTTCCTGCCTGTCCTTCCTGATCGTTAAATAACCTGGTATGTTTAATTCCCAGGCATTGTCACCCTGCAGCCATGTTTCTGTAATGGCCACAAGATCATACCCATATATAGTTATTTGTGCCATTAACTCGTCTATTTTGTTACGAATGCTACGTGCATTCAGATAGAGAACTTTCAAAGATGTTTTGTGACACTTAGTTCCTGCTTTTGCCCTTTTTATTACTTTACCTTTTACTCCATACCTTCTGCCCCTTCCTGACACGCTCTGGTTTTTAATTTCCCCACTGCTACCTAAGTCTATGACCTTCTCTATTGTCATTTTTATTACTTGCTCTCTAGGAACCTCCCCGCCCCCCCCCCCCCCCCCCCCAACTAGTTAGTTTAAAGCCCTCTCTACAGCCCTAGTTATATGATCCGCCAGGACTCTAGTCCCAGCACTGGCCAAGTGAAGCCCGTCCCAACGGAACAGCTCCCTCCTGCCCCAGTACTGGTGCCAGTGTCCCAGGAAGCAAAACCCATTTCTCCCACACCAGTCTTTGAGCCACGCATTTAACTCTCTAATTTTATTTGTCCTAGCCAAATTCGCTCGTGACTCAGGTAATCAGAGATTATTACCCTTGTGGTTCTGCTTTTTAATTTGGCCCCTAGCTGCTCAAACTCCCTCAGCAGAACCTCCTTCCTTGTCCTATCTATGTCATTGGTACCAACATGGACCACGACAACTGGATCCTCCCCCTCCCACTCCAAGTTTCTCTCCAGCCCAGAGGAGATGTCCTTAACCCTGGCACCGGGCAGGCAACACAGCCTTCGGGACTCTCGCTCTCGGCTGCAAAGAACTCTATCTATCCCCCTAACGATACTATCCCCTACCACTACAACATTTCTTTTAACTTTCCCCCCCCCCCCCCCCCCCCCACTTGAATGGCCCCCCGCTCCACGGTGCTGTGGCCAGGTTGCTCATTCTCCCTGCAGTCCCTGTTCCCATCCTCACAGGGAGTAAGAGCCTCGAACCTGTTGGACAAATGCAAGGGCTGCGGCTCCTCCAACACTACCTCCTGGATCCCTGTACCTGCCTCACTTCTAGTCACACCATCCTGACCCTGGCCACGGACTACATCTGAATTAATTAATCTAATTGGTGTGAATACCTCGTGATACACCGAGTCCAGGTAACTCTCCCCCTCCCTGATGTGTCTCAGTGTTTGAAGCTCGGACTCCAGCTCTTCAACACGGAGCCGGAATTCCTCGAGCAGCCAACACTTACTGCAAATGTGATCACCGTGAGCATCAATGGTGTCCACCAGCTCCCACATGTTGCAGCAGCAACACATCACCTGATCTCCCATTCTATGTCATTAATTAAATTTATTAATATTATTCTTAAATACCCTCTGCCCCGATTCTAGATGGTGAATATCACACCTTAGAAACTATAAACCAAAGAGATTTAACCAGCGAAGATTCACCAGGCTGACACATGGGATGGCAGGAATGACGTACGAGGAGAGATTGTGTCAATTGGGCTTATACTCACTGGAGTTTAGAAGATTGAGAGGGGATCTCATCGAAACCTATAAAATTCTGTCAGGTCTGGACAGACTAGATGCAGAAAGGATATTTCTGATGGCCGGGGAGTCCAGAACCAGGGGTCATAGTCTAAGGATAAGGGGTAAGCCATTTAGGACTGAAATGAGGAGGAATTTCTTCACCCAGAGTGGTGAACCTGTGGAATTCTCTGCCACAGAGGGCGGTGGAGGCCAGTTCATTAAATATATTCAAGAAAGAGTTGGATATATTTCTTAAGGCTAAAGGGATATGGGGAGAAGGCAGGGACAGGGTACTGAATTTGGATGATCAGCCATGATCTCATTGAATGGCGGAGCAGGCTCGAAGGGCCGAATGGCCTACTCCTGCTCCTAGTTTCTATGTTTGTATACCATCAAGTCCAGGTGCAGAGCTCGATCGAAGATGGAAACTAGTCATGTAGTGAAGTGCTAGTCAGCATAAAAAAGATTTGAAATGCAGAAGTTTATAACAATAAAAATTGTATTTAAACAGTACCTTTAACATAGAAAAAATACTTTTTTATGGCCTCATTGGTTCCATATTGAGGTAATGCTTTCTCTACTAGATTCTCTTAAACAATAGTTTAAGATAGCTCCAGATAGCTCATTACTAATGCATTACACTGGTACCAGAGAAATTGTCCAGTGGAGTACTGTTGATTGTGGTTATTTCTACTGAGTTTTATATGGGTGTTAATTTTAGGAATTCAGACTTATTCGCTGTATTCCATGCTTCCAACAAATCATGCAAACATCTGCATGTTACATGCTCAGTGACTTGAGACTTCTGAATTTGTTGCACGAGAAAATGTCCATGGATGGTAGGATTTAATTTTGGTTAAGATAAAGGTAGTCTGACTCAAATGTTAGTGTATTTTTGATTTAGGTATTTAAACGTCTGTTAATCTAATGTATGTAGTTGAAAGTTTGTCTTTTGGTATCTTTTTTGTTTTTCCAGGCTTTTACCGTGGTGACAGTTTTCAATGCTATGACATTTTCTCTTAAAGTCACTCCATTTTCTGTGAAATCGCTTTCTGAGGCATCTGTATCTGTGGATAGATTCAAGGTAAGGTGTTCAAAAAGTTTGCATTTTGAAATCATTTAAATGAAAGTTTTACCTTTTTAAAGTACCCTTTATATTATCTGAATTTTGGTCTTCGAATAACTGGCCCAATGGAAATATACATCAATAATTACTTTGCTATTTAAATGTGAAAGCTAAAATTAATAAAAATTAAGTGTTGGTTGAAGTGACTGTCAATAAGGCAGAATCAATTTAGAATATAAACATTACAACCCTCAACAAGGCAAAGTTTTTTGGTAAACAATTACCCTCTTTTTATTCAACATTAAGATTTGGACTTGTACACTTTCAGAATTGAACCTTACTTGCATGTAATGTGGGCCATTACTGTAAATAGTCTTCCACAGCGACGCTCACTTAAAATGGCACCGTTGATGAATAGCTTTAATATCCAAGATGTTCCTGGATTAGAGTTGAATATGAAAGCAATGTTCTTTTCTGGTGAGGGGTAGGAGATGGAGTGCTGAAGGTTTATTTATTTCAATGGCTTACTATTTCATCTCTACAAAACATTTCAACTGGGGAATTTTGACGAGAATTTATTCTTCTGAGAAGCAGACGCATTTACAAATACCACTACTAAAATTGCAGCTTCATGTTTTAATGTGTGTCACTTTTATATATAAAAAAAAAAAAAATCCCTGTTCCATATTCTGTTGTATTTGTATCCATTTTTAGAAAACTTGTGTTTCTCTTCTGGTCAACAGGATGGGTTTCATGTTGCTACACAAACCTCTTGGGTCTCTTGAGACACCTAGATGATAGCTTCATAGTGCAATGTGTCTAATTTATTTGTTTCCTGATTGCTTGAAGTATTCTGTTACGAAGTTAATTCCCCTAAATCAATGTATAAACAGATAATATTTTCAATTAAGCAACAATGTTTGGCACAAATGCACAATCTTCAACACCTATTAATCTAAACTTGGAATAATTCTGGAATCAATTCCTACAATTAAAAAAAAAAAAAAGTTTCTTTTAAAAAGGAGCTTATCTGTTGAGAAGCAGGGTTGAGGGTTCTAGTGATATATAAACACTGATTATTTTTCTTCCCATGGGGAAGTTGGGGAAGGAAATGAATGCCTCTTAAAGTAGGAGATCAAAAGTGATGTGGAATAATCATACATAGATTCTAAATACAGCAGGCTTGAATGGCCTTAACTCTCCAGATTTTCAAATGTCCTTTAGGAGATATTGACTGTTTATTTTTAAGAACTTGGCCACATTCTCTCAAATGGGTTAAATTTGTCTCACCTATTAAGTTCCTTTAATAACTACAGTCAAGAAAAGGAAACCTGGCACATCAGTACCAGTTGTCTGCTTTTTTGCAATAATTTTCTGCTAACTACTCTGCATTAAACTAATGTTGATTTGGTGCACACCTATGTCTTGCTTTTTATTAATAGTCATGGTAATCTTGCTGTTTTGAAAAATTTATAAAATAATTGTTTTGAGTACCCTATTCAAGAATTTAAAGTTCAACTGATCTGAAGTTTGGTGCTTGCTAGTTTTTCATTAACGGAGAGAGGAGAGGAATCTGTAAGTGCATCACAAGTAACTTTTTACAATACTAATTGCATTATCTGGTTTCTGCACTGATGATGTGAATTAGATTTTTTTTCCAATGTTGAGGATAAATTTGAAACATTGGGTGCAAAAAATGTTCTACAGCATTTGGCAAGCAGATATTATGGCAGCATACTTTATTTTCAGCACCAATTGGATCAGAATCTATGTTTAAAGTTTTTCCTGCGCGATCCAGGTCAATTTGAAGTGCGATGAACTGTTGGATGGTCTAACATGCTGCATCCAATTTTTGTAAGAATACCGCAGTAATAGAATACTAATTGGACCTTGCAATTTGTGTTTCTGTACAATGTTTGGCACAGTTGTACAATCTTTAACACCTATTAATCTAAACTTGGAATAATTCTGGAATCAATTCAATTTGAGGGTGAGAAAGCTAGGTCTCAAACTAGTGTCCTGAACTTAAACAAAGGTAATTACAAAGGTATGAAGGCAGACTTGGTTAAAGTAGACTGGGAAAATATATTACAGGGTAAGACTGTAGAAAAGCAGTGGCAAACATTTAAGGAGATATTTCATAACTCTCAGCAAAGATATATTCCAGTCAGAAAGAAAGACTCTAAGAGAAGGATGAACCATCCGTGGCTAACTAAGAAAGTAAAAGATGGTATCAAATTGAAAACAAAAGCATACAATGTTGCGAAGAATAGTGAAAGGCCAGAGGATTGGGAAATTTTTAAAAACCAGCAAAGGACGACTAAAAAAAATGATAGAGAAGATAGCTTATGACCGTAAGCTGGCAAGAAATATAAAAACACAGTAAGAGCTTCTACAGGTATATAAAAAGGAAGAGAGTAGCTAAAGTAAACGTTGATCCCTTAGAGAATGAGTCTGGGGAATTAATAATGGGAAACGGAAATGGCAGAGACTTTGAACAAATATTTTGTTTATGGACAGTAGAAGATACTAAAAGCATCCCAATAATGGATAATCAAGGGGCTATTGGGCTGGGGGGGAACTTAAAACAATTACTAGAGAGAAAGTACTAGGCAGACTAATGGGACTAAAGGTAGACAAGTCCCCTGGACCCGATGGCCTGCATCATAGAGTCTTAAAAGTGGTGGCTGCAGAGATAGTGGATGCATTGGTTGTAATCTACCAAAATTCCCTGGATTCTGGAGAGGTCCCAGCGGACTGGAAAATCACAAATGTAACGCCCCTATTTAAGAAAGAAGGGAGACAGAAAGCAGGCAACTATCGACCAGTTAGCCTAACATCTGTCATTGTTAGGCTGGGGTCCATCATTTAAGGAAGTGGTCGCAGGACATTTAGAAAATCATAGCATAGTCAAGCAGAGTCGGCATGGTTTTATGAAAGGGAAATCATGTTTGACAAATTTGCTGGAGTTCTTTGAGGATGTAACGAGCAGGATGGATAAAGGGGAACCAGTAGATGTCATGTATTTGGATTTCCAGAAGGCATTCGATTAGGTGCCATGTAAAAGGTTACTACACAAGAGAAGAGCTCATGGGGTTAGCATGGATAGAGGATTGGCTAACTGACAGAAAACAGTCGGGATAAATGGGTCATTTTCAGGTTGGCAAACTGTAACTAGTGGGGTGCCGCAGGGATCAGTGCTGGGGCCTCAACTATTTACAATCTATATTAATGACGTGGATGAAATGTAATGTAGCCAAATTTGCTGCTGATACAAAGATAGGTGGGAAAGCAAATTATGTGAAGGACGCAAAGAACCTCCAAAGGGATATAGTGAGTAGGCAAAAATCTGGCAGATGGTGTTTAAATGTGGGAAAATGAGGTTATCCACTTTGGTAGGAAAAATAAAAAAGCAAATTATTATTTAAATGGAGAGAGATTACAAAATGCTGAGGTACAGAGGGATCTGGGGGTCCTTGTACATGAATCACAAAAAGTTAACATGCAGGTACAGCAAGTAATTAGGAAGGCAAATAGAATGTTGGCCTTTATTGCAACGAGAATGGAGTATAAAAGTAGGGAAGTCCTGTTGCAACTGTACAGGGCGTTGGTGAGACCACACCTGGAGTGCGGCGTACAGTTTTGGTCGTCTTATTTAAGGAAGGATATACTTGCATTGGAGGCAGTTCAGAGAAGGTTCATGAGGTTGAAGGGGTTGTCTTAAGAAGAAAGGGTGAGCAGGTTGGGCTTATACTCATTGGAGTTTAGAAGAATGAGAGGGGATCTTATTGAAACATAAGATTCTGAAGGGGCTTGACAGGGTAGATGCAGAGAGGATGTTTCCCCTCGTGGGGGAATCTAGAACTAGGGGGCATAATTTCATAATAAGGGGCACCCTTTTAAATTGGAAAGGAGGAGGAATTTCTCCTGTTAGAAGGTTGTGAATCTTTGGAATTCTCTTCCCCAGAGAGCTGTGGAGGCTGGGTCATTGAATATATTTAAGGTGGAGATAGACAGATTTTTGAATGGTAAGGGAGTCGAGGGTTACGGGGAGCAGGCAGGGAAGTGGAGTTGAGGCCAAGATCAGATCAGCCATGATCTTATTAAATGGTGGAGCAGGCTTGAGGGGCCAAATGACCTACTCCTGCTCCTACGTCTTATGTTCTTATGGTTTTATGTAATTCCTACAATTTAAAAAAAAAAAAAAAATGTTTCTTTTAAAAAGGAGCTTATCTGTTGAGAAACAGGATTGAGGGTTCTAGTGATATATAAACACTGATTATTTTTCTTCCCATGGGGAAGTTGGGGAAGGAAATGAATGCCTCTTAAAGTAGAAGATCAAAAGTGATGTGGAATAATCATACATAGATTCTAAATACAGCAGGCTTGAATGGCTTTAACTCTCAGGATTTTCAAATGTCCTTTAGGAGATAGATGTCACAGTTCAATTAAACCATGTTTTGTCCTATAGTACCGGTTATTTTTCAGTGTTTGTTGAAATCTACCATTGGGTGCATTGCAAGTGCTCCAAACTGCATAAACTTTCCAGATGTCAATTTTCCTGTTAGCAAAATGTTTGTTCTGTTTCTAGAATAGAATAAGTAACTTGTGAAGAAGCTGAGACCACAAACCCTTCTATCCAAGAAAGCAATTGAAATCACTCTTGTTTGTTACTTCTGTTTGTGATTTCATGATCTTGAGTAGTTCTGTGTTCTGAAGCTGGTCAGTCAGGTAGTCTCCGCTACATCCTGTGGTTATGTTAAATGACTGTGTTCTAATCCTGAAAAATGAATGCTAACTTTGTGCAGAATAGACACTGCTATTTAAATACTAAGCTTTAAGCGTGAGAAAGCAGCCTAATGGATTTTGGTCATATGTTGACTTGGATTGCATTAATAATGCTGTATGATGTGCACCTTTAACAATACCAATAGTTTTCCCAGTCTGCTACTGACTCGAAGGTTTAAAAGCCTTTGTGGTTGGTATGTATAATGGTACAATAAGTTTTTTTGCAGACCTATGCAAGGTACCCAAACTGGTCCCAGTCATTACAGTGACTTGTGTAGGACAGTGTACTGTAATTTATCTCCTTACAATTCAAAAACCTAATTTTATTTATTAGGTTCAATTTTAATCTTGGCCATAATAACTGCAACAAAATGTAAACATTTTACGAAACTTCTAACTTTGGGACATTGGTTGTTTTCGAACTTCTGTGTTATTTTTAATGATGTAATGTGAGCTGCTGCTGCCAGTGTAACTACTCCAGCGAGTTGTCAGCTTGTGAAGGGCTAAGAATTATGTCAAGGATAAACAAAGTACTGTTCAACGCTAATATTAAAAGCTTTATGCAGGCAAATTCCAGAAACTTGCTACCATTCCAGATTTCAGCAGCACATAATTGTTTCAATTGGGTGATTTGGCAGAACTTAAATATTGCAAAATAGGTTGTTAGCTCAAAGCTGAGTCAGTGCCTCTGGTTGAGGTATTTTGTTTTAGTACAGCTGGAGCATGAAAGTGAAGGCTAACGAATTATACCTGTACTACAGCTCACTACTTTATTCACCTCTGCCAAATTGGTTTTATAGTTAATAATAAGAAAAATGTCCTTCCTTACATTTCTGCTTGTGTATGACATTTGATGCCTACAAACAAGTAACGGGAGTGAAGTTCCTCACCATCTCACCTGAACAAGAGTGGAAACAATGGTTCTTCTCACTTGGGATTTGCTTATGGGGACTGAATAAGAATACGGGCTCTTGTTTACTACCGATATAAATGTCTTGGTCACTGTGGAATTCTATGTTCAGAACAGTGAAAATCCCATACTACCATGCAAAAGAAAAAGGAATTTGATTGATTCAGTCACCTGTAAATCAGTGGCCTGATAATACATACACTGAAAACAAAGACTAAGGATGGCTTGTGAGTTGAATGGAAATACCACAATAGTGGGGTAGGAGCTGTTTTTCAGTTGCTATTGAGCCATATTATTGGGCAGAGCAGAGAGTTTTGCTCTGCATCTGACATAGTGCTCTGAGTTGACACTGGGTATTAAGTGAAAGTGTTCCATTACACAGCACTGAGATCCTGCACCTTGAGCACATTTACACAAAAATATTTTAAAAATCAACATATTTGCTAACAATTCACTCTTTATATTTTTTTTGTTTTCTTTTATGAGCAGAGCTTCTAATGCATTTTAAGTGCAAGTTATTCTAGTGATATTATGAAAAAGTAAATCAACGTGAGCCTATTATTTTTAGTTATGTTCCATGTGCTCATATCTTGCCAGACTGGATTTGAGCCTGGAGTTAGTTGCTACTAATGAGCTATATTTGCTCTTCAGCAGCTCCTCCTTTAGCCTGCTGCTGTGTATTGCTGCCTGTGCCATTGGCTTATCTTCCATTGACCAGATGTCATAACTTTACACCTCTTCAACCTGTTCAGAGTTTATTTCTAATGGAAGAGTTTCACATCATAAGAAAAAAGCCAGAAAGTTCTCAAACCGCCATAGAGCTGAAAAACGCTACTCTGGCTTGGGACTGCCCAAACTCCAGTACTCAGTCTTCACCCAAGATGACCCCCAAGCTGAAAAAAGACCAGCGAGAATCCAAAGTGAAGAAAGAGAAAAAGAAAATACAACAAAGTGTGCAAAATGGTCAGCTAACTGAGCAGAATGGACATCTTCTAATAGACAGTGATGAACAGCCCAGTCCAGATGAGAATAAGGGGATTTCTTTGACCAATCCCAGACTACAGAGGACTCTATACAATATCAACCTTTGCATAGAGAAGGTAAGAAAAAAGAATCCAGAGGTGGTTTAGTTGTCACAGGAAATGATGAGAATTTATAGTAGATAGTTAAAGTAAGTTTTATTTTTAAATGTATAATTTAGTTACGTAAATTACAAGGTATTGCAGTCTAATTCACTGATTAGTGAGAAGTTCTTTGGATGCTGGAAATTCTAATTTCATGTTAAAGAAAATTAGTTTTCAAACCTATGCCTACAATCAACATTACCTAAAGTACTAAGAATTGATTGATATAATTTCTGACAGGAAAAGCTTGTCGGAATCTGTGGCAGTGTGGGAACTGGCAAAACGTCCTTGATTTCTGCTGTTTTGGGACAGGTGATGTATCTTAAAGTTTTGAAAGTCTATAAAATATTTGCAGTGTATCCAGTAGTCATGTTGAGGTGCATTTTTAAACCTGTTTTTGGACTAAACTTACAAAATTGTAGATAATCTCTTAAAGAAAATTTAAATACTGTGGTGGCTCTGGAGGTCATTGGGTTATGTCAGAACAAGTTAACCTTGCCTTGTACAGAACAATAGTGAGGCCAAATCTTGAGAGTGGTTTGCAGTTTTGGTTGTTCTACTTCAAAAAGGATATTGGTGCATTAGAAATAGTTCAAAAGAGTGGACAGGATTATGCCCGCTAAGTAATGAAGAAAGTTGAACTGTCTAAAATTGTTTTTTCTGGAGAAAAGACGAAGGGGAGACATTTTAAAAATCATGAAAGATAACTGAGCACAAATCATAAACAAGCAATTTAATTTGGACAATAGGATAGAATTACAGGATTGACTGGTGTTGAAAGCAGATTCAGTAGTAACTTTCAAAAGGGAATTGGATAGATACATGGAAAAGGAAAAAATTGCAAGGCTATGGGGAAAGAGCAGGGGAGTGGGACCAACTGGATAGCTCTTTCAAAGAGCCGGTACAGGCATGATTGGTTGAATGGCTGCCTCCTGTGCTCTATGATTCTAAATACTGTACAAAAGTCACACGCCTTGAGCATAGTTGGAGATTAGAAAAAAGCTTTTGGCCCCAAATCATAGTATTTGTATGGAACAATCTCTGAGACTCTTGAATCAATTGATAACTTTAAAAGGGTAATGGATAATTGTTTGTTAAGAAATTGTCTTCTGGATTAAAGAATTATGAACAGCATTCCTTGACTTTTCTTTCAGGGTGGAAGGTGAAGGACTTTTTTTCTTTTTGTTCCATTTTAAAATCAGCAAAATCTTGTTTCACTCATTTGGTTCTTCCTTCAAAGTTGTTTGTTAAATATCTTTGTAGTAAAAAATCTCATCTTTCCAACCACTGCAACAAATATGCTCCCTCAGCAATGTCTTGATCTTGCTTGCAGGCTAACTGCCACCAGCAAGGCTTCCACTTCCAGTAAGAAGTTAATATTAGGCTCACCTGACAGTTCAAACAATGATGTCAATGAATAGCTGAACTGTAGGGATCAGGAACGTCCTGTGGTTTGGTCTCCAGTTCTACTGAGTTAGCTGATCTCAACTGGGGCGATGGTAGAGGAGCTGCAGTTAGGGTTCCCACACTTGATTGCTACCCAGCAACTTCTGCTGGAAGTGCATGGGGTTGTTTTTTTAATGTTCTTGAATTGCATAGAATGTTCACGATGTCCCACTTTAAATCTTTGAATTAAGCAAGTGCAAAAATGCTTTGGAACTGCGGTGCGGTGCCAGGTAGTTGCACTTCCTTTTGGTGGTTGGTGTGAATGGCATAGATGAAAGCACGGAAGCAGAGCTTCCTCTGTCCCCGAGAGCAGGGGATGTGGTAACTGTGGAATGGGACAAGAAACCCAGAGGAGAGAGAAGTGAATGGAAGGGGTTGTGTAAGTTCGAAGGTGTATACTTTTATACTCCTCCCCTGCCCCCAGCCCAAAGAAAACCTGCATTTTCATTGCTTATTCCAGATGACCCTGATGGAAGGAAGTATTGCAGTTGATGGAGATTTTGCTTATGTGGCCCAACAAGCATGGATTCGAAGTGCCACTGTTAGAGAGAATATTCTGTTTAACAAAGCGTACAATGAAGAAAGGTAAGAATTTAGGAATTGCTAAGGAAATTGTTGGTAAAATATGCAAATATTCCAAGTACTATGTTGTGGTAAACCACTGTTTGTATTCCACTGTGTACATGCCTGGACATGCCTCGGCTGACTCCTCCCACAAGTCCTAGTATAAAGGTGACTGCTCCCCAGCCCCTTTGTATTCTGGACCGGTCGACCACTCGAGGCAGACCTTCATTCTTTTGTTAATAAAAGCCTTTAGTTACTCTCTTAACTCTCAGTCTTTTATGAGTAATTGATAGCGCATCACTATGTTGTCAACGGGTTACTTGGACAAAGGGAAAAATGTGCAGCAAACTTAACAACATAATCGGCTGATACGGCGCTCATTTGGATGGCACTGGATTTTATGAAGTAGTCAGTACTAATCATAAGGTACTGTTTAAGCTTGACGCCAAGACTTGAACATTGTTACTGGGAAGAGTTTTTATAGTTGTAAGTGTAGTGTATGTACCCGTCTACCTTTAAGGAAACTATTGTATGTAACCGTTCACCTTTAAGAGAACTACTTTAGGTGTGGCACTACTTGTTTGGCTTCTGTATACTGTAATACTGACAGTGACCACACCAGTATATAAGCGTTGTGGTAGGATTCCTTGGGCAGATTCGCCCTGACCTTCGAATAGTAAAGTCCTGTTTGTTTGTTACTCCTGAAGTCTGTGTCGTTATTAACTGCACAACCCACAGACTTTACAGTAAGTAAAATATGTTACATAAGTAAATTTGTGCATTCATTTTCCTTTCAAATAGAAAAGGGTAGAAGGACTAGAAGTATCAATAATACGCAATAAAATGTTTGGGTGGGATGCTGAATTTATATTGCTTAGTTTGTAAAAATTCTCCATCCATCCAGAACCTTTGTCTTGCTCCAGTCTACTGGAGGCAAATGTGGTTCAGGCTTTATATATGGGGCATTGAATGTAAAAGGTAGTGATGCTGAATTTGTGGAAGATATTGGTTGGATCACAGTTGGAAAATTGCATCCAGTTCTGGGTAGCCCTTCAGAGGGAAGATATTAGAGCCATGGAAAGGGGACAGAGCAGATTCACCAGTTTGATGGGAGGAATGAGTGGTTACTGTTTTGTAAACAGACTTGGAAAATTTATGGCTTCTTTTCACTGGGAGAGAGAAAGTTAAGGGGGATCAAATAGAGGTTTTCAAAATCATGAAGGGTTTGATTGAATGTTTGTTTTCATTAGTTAGCAAATCATTACTGCAGAGACATTGGGTGAGCTTTTGAATCAGTGAAAATGAGAATATTTGTGCGCTAAAGGAGGATCTGTTAGCGATAACTGCAGAAAAGCAATTGATTCTTAAAAGATTATAGAACACTAAAACGGCCCTAATCAATGTCACAGATGACATCCAATGTGACTGATGTGATAAACGATTCCTGCTCATCCTTCTCAACCTGTCTGCAGCCTTTGAAACTGTTGACCACATCATCCTCCTCCAACACCTCTCCTCCATTGTCCATCTGGGTGATGCTGCCTTTGCCTGGTTCCATTCCTATCTAGCCAGTCATAGCCAGAGAATCTCTTGCAATGGCTTATCATCCCGCTCCAGCACCATTAGCTTTGAAGTCACCTAAGGATCTCTCCTTAGTGTCCTTCTATTTCTCATCTGCATGCTGCCCCTCAACTCTATCATCTGATAACACCCCAGATTCCACATGTATGCTGACATGTACCTGACCACCATTTCTCTTGACCCCGCCACTGCCTCTGATTTGTCACGCTGCTTATCTGACATCCAGTATTGGATGAGCAGATATTTCCTCCAATTAAATACTGGGAAGACCAAAGTCATTATCTTTGATCCCCGACACAAACTCCATTCCCTAGCCTCTGACTCCATCCCGCTCCCTGGCCACTGGCTGGACTGGACTGTTAATAACCTTAGCATTCTATTTGACCCTGAGCCGAGCTTCCGACCTCTCATTCTCTCCATTATCAAAACCACCGACTTCCACCTCTGTAATATCTCCCATCTCAGCTCATCCGCTGCTGAAACCTGTATTCATGCCTTTGTACCTCCAGACTCGACTATTCGCATGCTCTCTTGGCCAGCCTCTCTCCTTTCACTCTATGTCAACTTGAGCTCATCTAAAACTCTGCTGCCCCTATCTTAACTTGCACCATCACCCATTGTTCACCCATCACCCCTGTGCTTGCTGACCCACATTGACTCCCAGTCCGGCAATGCCTTGATTTTAGAATTCCCATCCTTGTGTTCAGATCCATCCATGGCCTCACCCCTCCCTATCTCTGTAACCTCCTCCGAGATCTCTGCGCTTCTCCAATTCTGGCCTCTGACACATCCCCGATTTTCATTGCTCCACTATTTGCAGCTGTGCTTTCAACTATCTAGACCCTAAGCCCTGCAATTCCCTCCCTGACCTCTCCGCCTCTCTAGCCCTCTCTCTTCCTTTAAGTCGCTCCTTAAAACCTACCTCTTTGACCAAACTTTTGGTCACCTGTCCTAATATCTCTTTATAGATGGCAGTTTTGTCTGATTACGCTCCTGCGAAGCGCCTTTGGACATTTTTACCTCAGTACTTTAAAGGTGCTGTATATAAATGGTGGTGGTTGCAGTAGTAGTGGTTGTAGTTGCTGAGAATGAGAAGTTGCTTAGTGTAGAGTCTTGGAGTGAGGATATCTGAGAAACCTGGGATGGGGCTTTGGTCTGCAGTAGAGAAAAAGGATTATAAAGGAGAGGCAAAAGGGGTGGAACAAGATGAGGTGCTCAAAAGGAGGAGAAGGCACCAGAGGAGTAGGGGACAGACCAAGATGAAATTTGGTGATGAGGACCAACTGCCACCGTGGAGGTATGGGCGGGGCAGATGATGGAAGGTATAGCCAAGTGAGGAAGCTTCAGTAAGGAAAAAAGTGTTGTCACCTGTAAACTAAGTTTTGTCAAGGTCATGATGTCAAGGGAATCAGTCATGGATAGCGAGTGCCTTGTTCGTAAGTGAACGGACAATTTGGAGGGGGATGTGGAGAGGAGCAGTGATTGATGATCTGCTGGCAGAGCCCACGGGGTCAGCGGTGGGTTGGGTGAGTGGGACGGAAAGGACATTTGCATGATTAGTTCCAGTGGGCCTGCTGAGTGGGAAGGTTGGCGAGAGAGGAAAATGGGATAGTTGAGGTTGCTGCTTGTAAGGAGGCATTTGGGATTGGGATTTGGTGGGGGGGCAAGCTATTAAGAGGGGAGAAATGAAAGGAGGCATGACTGGGTAACAGGAGGGAGAGGAGATGGAGATAGAAACATAGAAGATAGGAGTAGGCCATTCGGCCCCTCGAGCCTGCTCCGCCATTCAATGCGATCATGGCTGATCATCCAAACTCAGTACCCTGTTCCTGCCTTCTCTCCATATCCCTTGGTGAGAGAGAAGAGCCCAAGATGGGTAAAGAGAAGAGAAAGGAAAAAAGGAGATGGAAGTAATGGGCTCAGGTCCAGAGCGGCAGCCAAAATGCACACGCGAATGGACACATGTAATGCAGGTTACATAGGCATGCCAAAGTTTAGGATGGAAATGTTCTGATTGTAAATGGAGAATAGGGAGGAGATGATGAGAGCGAATCCAAAGCTGAAGTCAGAGGTCCCATGGTGGAATGAAGTTGATGGGCGGAATGGGCTTGGAGCACCAACGAACTAATGTCCAGATTCGGAGACAAGTGTGGAGGTTGAGTGAGTCCAGGAACATTTTCGGTGAACGGTGTCGGCGGGTGCACTGCAAAAGGTTTTCCTGTGGAAATTGGAGAGCAGAGGAGGCATGGAGAATTGACAATGAGGGAGCATAGGTTGATCTAGGGGTCCAGCAGGTGAGAGTAGTGGCCTTGGTGATCAGTAATGCCCACCAACAGATCCAGTATACCAGCGGAGGGATGAATGGGGTCAACGACAATGGGTGGAATGCAGAAGAGCAAACTTCATTCGTGGAGCAGAATCCAGAGGTGGATGGGAACCAGCAAGAACAGATGAGCTATCGTGGTGTAAAGTGAAAAATTCCTGGCAGCTGGGCAGAAAACTGAGGACACAGTAACAGACCAGATAATAGAATCTAGAAGGCCCAGCAGAGAATACAGGAAACTTTCGTTTAAACGGAGGTTAAATCTCCGGAATGCTCTATCCACCGGCAAAATTCAGGAGTCGGTTCAGATAACTCTTTTTTACTTTTCGTTGCTTTTTTTCTCCATTCCTGGCTCTGCAAGCGTCTGGCTGAAGCTGTTGCTTAGCTACAGAGACGCTTGCAAGCTGCGCTGACTGTTTTGAAGCTGTTGCTAAGCAACAGGGTTTGTTGCTAGATATGGAGCTCCGAAGCTCCGTATGTTTTAACATTAGCGCTGGTTTCTCCGGCAGTGTTGATCGACCGGCACCAGCTCGGTCCCGTCAGTGCCGGATACCAGAAAGTTTCCTGTAGTTTCCTTAGAAAACAGCAGCGCCATTGGAGGTCACTATATAAGGTCCAGAAGTAGCAGAGAAATGGACTCCAGCCTTGGAGAAAGTGGATTTCTGTCCGGGACCTACACAGCAGAAAAATAAAGCTGAGACACCAGCAGTTTTGATAATGTGGCGATATGTGCTATTTGGCCAATCATAGTTTTTATTCAAATTACCTATATTTGATGTAGGCGGGGTCAGGTATTTTGATAAGCCTGTGATAGCACTATTAGAATTCTGTAACTTGGCTAGTGTTAATTATAAACTGATAGCTTTAATCAATTCAACACTGCCACCTTATATAAGCATGTAATGCAGGAATTTTAAAAAGTGCTAATTGCTATACTGAATAATGTATAGTTTAGGAATTGTTGCTTGTTCAATTGGTGCTTGTGTACTGTTAATATTTGATATGATTTGTTGATGACCTTGTTGAAGTATACTATTTAACCTATCTTTGTGAAGATCAAGAATGTATTTTGACCTGTGGCTATTTTTGACTGAAATTTATGTAATGAGTGAGATTAAATTAGCGTTCTCCTTCAACACAGATACAACAATGTGCTTGCTGCGTGCTGCCTGAGACCGGATCTTGCAATATTACCCAATGGGGATATGACCGAGGTATGAAAAGTACAAATATTTCTGTTGTAGCTACGTTGAGTGTTTAACTGCCAATTTACTTAAATGAATTATTATGGGCTGTATTTTGCAACCCCTACGGGTGCGTACGAGGTGCGCATGCGCCTGTAGGGGCCGCACAAGTGCCGGGTTTAGGCATGCGAAGCGAATGCGCTGAAACCCGGCACTTACGATCTTTCAAGAATCTTCTTGACAGATCCTCTGCATCCCTTGGAAAAGGGCCTCTGTGGGTGGAGAGTTGTGCTATTTGTTCCACTTATGCCTGCTGAAAGGCCATGGAATTCTTACGCCTGGTAAAAGAAAGCGTAAGGTTGCTTTTACCAGCATAAGAATTTTTTTTTTAAATAGAAAAATAAAACTTTATCACTCACTTATACATTAAAAACCCTGTCCAATAAGGTAAGTTTATTTTTAGCCCTGTTAAAACATATAATTTTTTTAATTAAAAAAAAATTAAAGTTTTTAAAATATTTAATGAAATGCCATTTTAATTAATTTTATATATGTAATTTAAAAATGTTTTATTTCATGTGCTCCTGTATTTTTTACGTCATCTCCATTCATACTTTTGACGGTTCCGTACAAACAGAACTGTCAAAAGTATGAATGGGGATTCCCTTCTTTCATTGGTTGGACTGGCCCACGTGACCCCAGGGGCACTTGTGAACCGCATGGGATACATGGGCCTCTACGCATTTCAACCAGGAGAGCGCCGTATCTCCCAAACCACCAGGTAAATGCGTAGAAAATTTGATGATCGGAGGCATCCGTCCGCGGGAAGCCTCCGATTACAAATTCAGGCCCATTATTATTTCATATTGTGTGAATGAAGTGTATTAATCTTTGAACAGCTTCAGCCTGCTGAGACAGCATTAAAGCATTATGGAGTGGCTTGATGCATACATGGAGAAGGAAATAGAGGGATGGGGCCCGGTTTGGAAGAATAATTAGAGTGGAATATAGACGTTGGCATAGACCTGTTGGGCCAAATGATATATTTCTGTGCTGTAGATTCTATGAACATACAAAAATATGCTAAGCTGTTCCTTTCAGGACAATTATACAATGAAAATGTATCCCCTTTAGATTATATGTTTATTTCTTTTGTCGAGGAGTAGTGATGGGTTGGGTTAGGGGCTTGAAAAAAATACCTGAGGAGAAATGAAAGGTGGCATGACTGGATAACAGGAAGGCAAGGAGACAGGAGAGAAGGGCCCAAAAGCGGTCAAGAGATGGAAAAGGAGATCGAAGTAATGGGCTCAGGTCTGGAGTGGCAACCAAATGCACATGGGAATGGACATGGAAACTCAGTGTATATAGGTATGGCCCAGTTTGGATAGTTATGTCCTGGTTGTAAATGGAAAATAGGAAGGAGACAATAAGAGAGAGTCTGAAGTTAAAGCCATAGGTCCCATGGTGGAATGAAATTAACTTTTAGTAGTCAGCTTGGAGCTTCGATGGGTGTGGTGGGCGAGTGTGTCCAGAAACTATTTGAAGGGCAGAGTATCAGTGGGAATACTGCTGGAGGTATTTCCTTAGAAAATAGAGAGCCAAAGAGGTGTGAAGAATTCAAGCATAAGCCAGCATAGGTTGATCCAGGGGTGCAGCAGTGGTGAGTAGTGGCCTCAGTAATTTAGTGGTTCACACCAACGGATCCTGTATACCCGCGGAGCGATGAATGGAGTCGGCGACAAAGGGAAGCAGGCGGAAAGCGGCATATTGAAGATCATTCCGCATTAGTAGAGCAGGCTCCAGAGTAGGAACCAGCAGAAGCAGATCAGAGCTAGCTCAGCATAGAGAGAGAAAATCCCAGAAGAGTAGCAGCTGTAGGCCTGATGTTGGAATCGAAACCGTCTCAGCCAGCGTAGGAAACGGTGGCGAAGTTGGATGTCATGATGAGGTCCAGAAGCAGTGGAGAAATGGAATTCGGCCCAGGGGAAAGTGGATTGATGTTCAGGAGCCACAGAGCAGCAAAATAAAGCTCAGAAACCAGTAGTGCACTGAAGGACAGTCATCAGCCGGTAACAGGTGTGGATAGGCTGTAGGCGAGAAGAAGTTACCTTAAAACATGAAGCGACTGGGTAGCAGAGCAGACTCCTAGCAGTCGAGTCTTACGGTTTAGTCCAGTGGACCAGTGTTCTCCTGATGGAAGACGAATACAGAACTTGGGAAGTGATATTTGAGCAGAGTTCCAGCAGTTGAAAGCAGTGGAAAACAAAGAACAAACAGGGTTAGGGGATGGGCAGTGGGCTCAGCACAAGTAACTTTGGACTTGCAGTTTGGACTAAAAATGCACCCACTATTCGTGTTAGGGGAACTTAAACAGTGGAGAAGAGGAGATTGGAGGAGAAAGGGCAAAGGATGGCAACAGATGACCAAGGACAGAGTTACAGAGCTAAGGAACCATCTTGGAAGTACTTCAAAGGTTTCTGTAGACATTTCATATCTCCCCTGAGATTAGCAAACTGAGCAAAAGTTATGTAACTGCTTTTTGGACTGACCAGCTGTGGCTCAGAATGATGTCCGGGATGGGAATCTATAGTTGTGAGGAGAGACTTGAAATACTGAGACCATTTCGCTGGAGCATGAAGGCGAAGAGGAAATTTAATAATGGTTTTTAAAATGATAAAAGGGCTTTGGTGCGATGAATAGGTAAAGACTACTTCCTCTGGTTGGTGACGAGGGGCCCTTGGTTCCAAATTGTCAAGGGAGAGAATACATTTCTTTACGCAGAGCGTTGTTAGATCATGAATGCTTTGCACTGAGTAATTGAGGCATGGACCATTGTGCATTTTGAGGGGAAAGTGGATAACTATTTGAAGTGGAGGAATATACAGGGCAGTGGGCGGTTCTAACAAAGAGCTAGCACACCCAATGGACTAAGTGACCCTCTGTGCTGTAAATGTTTACCTTGTGGAGATTCTTCACATCTTTCTATACTTTTGTTTTGCCTCTGAAGCACCTTGGGCATTGTTTCTACATTAAAGGTGCTAAATTAATGCTGGTTGTCATGACTTTTTTCTGTGCATGCTTAGTACGTTGTTTCTCTAGGATGGATGTACTCCTTTGCTTTGTGGGGACATATCTTTTGATAAATAGCCTTTGTTCAAAATGCTTATCACATAGTTGTGTTTTAAAATAAATCTTTAGTCTGCTTTGTGCATGAATATACCCTTAAGCTCAATATTTTTCTTGCCTGTTACGCAACACCCACCTGTATTATCATTTAAACTGAATGGACTCCATTACCCGTTATATATTTTTAATTCACACTTGACCTTTACAACATAATTACCCTAGAAATGATCTCGGTTCACCTTCAGTGATTTGGAGGTATCAAAGTATCTTGGTAATATTACCACTGCAACAGTACTTTTTGCATAAAAAACAACTATTAGGTGAATGAAAATCTCTTCTCGATTTCCTTACATTATAACTGTGACTGTAGTTCAAAAGTACTTAATTGGCTGTATAATGCTTTGGGACGTGCTAAAGTCATGACAGGTGCTATATAAATGCACGTTTATTCTTTCTTTCACATGTTGACTAGCAATTGACAGTCTATTAAGACAACAAAATATGTTTCAAGAAATATGACAGTACTTCATTGCTTTAAAGACATAACATAAGAAATAGGCACAGGAATAGGCCACTTGGCCCCTCGAGCCTGCTCCACCATTCAATAAGATCATGGCTGATCTTGGGCTCAAAGCCACTTCCCTGCCCGCTCCCCATAACCCTTCACTCCCTTATCTTGCAAAAATCTGTCTATCTCCACCTTAACTGTATTTAATGACCCAGCCTCCACAACTCTCTGCGGCAGAGAATTCCACAGATTTACGACCCTCTGAGAGAAGAAATTCCTCCTCATCTTAGTTCTAAAAGGGCGACGCTTTATTCTGAAACTATGCCCCCGAGTTCTAGATTTCCCCACAAGGGGAAACATCCTCTCTGCATCTACCTTGTCGAGCCCCCTCAGCATCTTATATGTTTCAATAAGATCACCTGTCATTCTTCTAAATTGCAATGAGTACAGGCCTACCCTATACTTTCAGCTTTACATCTAACTTGCAGGTTTCACCTTTTAAATGTAGCAAAATTGTAAAAGGACGAAGTACAATAAAAATCCTGCTTGTATATAGTCTACCCACCAATACAAGCGATTGAATCTGGAATGGTACCTGTTCACTCATTTGAAGCTATGGTAATGATGGAGTCTGGCTTCAAACCAGAATCCTTGTATTGCTGAATCAGCACTGAAGCCAGAATTTTACTTCTGTGGGCTGATAGCATTGCACTATTTGGTTGGCACACAGGTGGGAGAACGTGGGGCTAACTTGAGTGGAGGACAACGACAGAGGATCAGTTTGGCACGTGCTTTGTACAGCGACCGGAGTATTTACATCTTGGATGATCCACTCAGTGCACTGGATGCTCATGTAGGAAACCACATCTTTAACAATGCTATTAAAAAGCAGCTGAATCTGAAGACCGTTCTCTTTATCACCCACCAGCTCCAGGTAACTTGCATCATGGATAACGGAACTGCTGCTGTTGTTATGAAATAGTAAGAATCTTTGAAGCAGACAAACAAAATAAGAATTGATTCCTTTTCTGATTTTAATTTTATCAGTTGTATTTTCACTGAACATTGTATAGTTACACAATTTCTATCTGTTTGATAACTGACACGTGTCCAATTAATCCAGTTAGCCTGGGATGAGATTTTTTTTTATTAAGACTCCCAAGAACCAGTTCCAATTATTTTTTAGTTAACAGGGCCGTTTCCATATTAACATTCGTGACAGTGAAGAGAATGTTTTATTGTGATCACAGTTGTACAACTTATAGAAATCTCAATATTTGCAGAAGAAAGGAGACGATGGGCAAAAAGAGTCCATCTGTCGATCACCATGATGTAAATTGCCATTGATTGTTGTACTCTTAAGATATGAAGTTAAGCTTTGTATAACACAACTTCGAGTTTTCCTTCAAGTTGACAGTTGAAAATTGTATCCATGGTAAACCTTACTCTGCACCAAAATATTCAATAGTTTATAATAATTGGGGACCTCTTGAAAAAACTGATATGGGAAGGAAATCATAGTGCATAAATTTTATCTGTTGCTTCTAATTACTTCAATTGAGAGGGAATATCACCTGGTTGGCATGTACCACGGAATTAGCCTATTATTTAGTTTGATAAAGGACCGTTGTTAGTCTAGACAGATATTAGTTTCACTTTAGGGCAACCTGTCACTAAGCACTTGGATAATCGAATGGTGAAGTGCTTCTCTCTTTATCCCCTGACATGGCTGGACCCATCAGGAAAAGTTAGAGCTTGCTTAACTCGTGCAGTGGCTAATTCTTGGAACGCTAAATGTCAGGTTCTGCTCGAGACCATTTGCAGGGTGGTGACTTAGAGCATTCTGCATTATTTTACTAGGCATTGCAATCTTGCCCACAGTGACAAAAACTTGGTTGCTGTAAGCTTGCATGAAATGCAAGTCTTAAGAGCTGTATTCCAATTTTTGTATTACACTTTTTACTTCCAGTTTGTATATGGAGTTTGGAAGAATGAGGAACAATGGGAGATATAACTTACCTGAGGAAGTCTTCTTTAATGAAGTTAAACCTCAAAAAAACTGCCTCCTGATACGGCTCAAAACTATTGTAATCGAATAGTGTTTACCAATTCCATTGCTCATTGTAATGTTTGTAACTTTCATAGCTGCTTATTCTGGGTAAACTTGTAGGCTTGTTTCAGTTCAGACTGACTGCCAAAGGTGCAATTTTTTTTTGTGCGAGTGTTGAGGCATTTTTCTCCCATGTGAAGGCAAATCCTACTTTCATGTGGTGGTCAAAATTGAATTAAAGAATGAAGATGACTGAATGGAAAGTTACCTACTAATTTCATTTAAAAAAATTGATTAACTTTTAATCAGAAAAAATGAGATCTTCAAAAAAAAAAAAAAGCCTTTTGGTATAGTAATGGAACTCGGCAGGAGGGTAGGGACACTAGGCCACAATGGATAAGATGAAGCAGGAAAACCGAATATGATGACAGTTTGAAGCTGCAGGGGTGAACTTATCAATATTGCAAGCTGGTAAGTTGCTTTGTTTTTAGTTTGGCAAGGATGGAAAATAACTTGTTCGTGGCTAATTGGTGAGTGGAATTTTCTGAGTAGCGTAGTGCTGGTGGGCCTGTGCTGCAATTTATATTTGGCCATAACCAATAAAATAAAACTGTGGAACAAAATATTGGACATCGTTGGGTGTCGTCGACAATGCTATTAAGCGGCACTTACTCACCAATAACCTGCTCACCAATGCTCAGTTTGGGTTCCGCCAGGACCACTCCAGCCCTCATTACAGCCTACGTCTAAACATGGATATAAGAGCTGAATTCCAGAGGTGAGGTGAGAGTGACTGCCCTTGACATCAAGGCAGCATTTGACCGAGTGTGGCATCAAAGAGCCTTAGTAAAATTAAAGTCAATGGGAATCGGGGAATACCTAGCACGAAGGAAGATGGTTGTGTTTGTTGGGGGCCAATCATCTCAGTCCCAGGACTTCAGCTGCTTCATCAATGACCTCCCCTCCATCATAAGGTCAGATGTGGGGATGTTCGCTGATGATTGCACAGTGTTTAGTTCCATTCGCAACTCCTCAATGAAGCAGTCCATGCCTGCATGCAGCAAGACCTGGACAACATTCAGCCTTGAGCTGATAAGTGGCAAGTAACATTCGCGCCACACATGTGGTAGGCACTGACCATCTCCTACAAGAGAGAGCCTAGCCACCTCCCCTTGACATTCAACGGGATTACCATTGCCAAATCCCCTACCATCAAAATCCTGGGGGTCACCATTGACCAGAAACTTAACTGGACCAGCCACATAAATACAGTGGCTACAAGAGCAGGTCAGAGGCTGGGTATTCTGTGGTGAGTGACTCACCTCCTGACTCCCCAAAGCCTTTCCACCATCTACAAGGCACAAGTCAGGAGTGTGATGGAATACTCGCCAGTTGCCTGGATGGGTGCAGCTCCAACAACACTCTAGAAGCTCAACACCCTCCAGGACAATGCAGCCCGCTTGATTGGCACCCCATCCACCACCTTAAACATTCACTCCCTCTACCACCAGCGCACCATGGCTGCAGTGCACTGCAGCAACTCGGCAAGGCTTCTTTGACAGCACCTCCCAAACCCATGACCTCTACCATCTAGAAGGACAAGGGCAGCAGGTGCATGGGAACACCACCACGTCCAAGTTCCTCTCCAAGTCACACGCCATCCTGCCTGTGAAATATATCGCCGTTCCTTCATCTTTGTGGAGTCAAAATCCAGGAACTCCCTCCCTAACAGCACTGTGGGAGTACCTTTACCACATGGACTGTAGCAGCTCAAGACGGCAGCTCACCACCACCACCTTAAGGGCAATAAATGCTGGCCTTGCCAATATCCCATGAATGAATAAATAGATAAAAAAATTCTTGCAAACCTGTGGTTCAAAATCTTAAGTGTGTGAGATATAAAGATGCATAAAGTAATTAATTGATTCTCTGTCTAACTTGAGCAGTATCTGGTGGACTGTGATGAGGTGCTTTTAATGAAGGATGGCTGTATAACTGAGAGAGGGTCTCATGAAGAATTAATGATTTTGAATGGCGATTATGCAGCAATGTTCAACAATCTGCAGCTGGGAGACACTCCACATGTTGAGGTAATTTTATTTCTATATATATTTATATCAAAAAATATCCACTGAAGTGCAGTCTATGTACATGACCTTTGCATTTTCATCTATTATGTATTAAAAATGGTGAGTGGTCTGAAATTCCAAGGATACTATGCTGATAGATGGCGCTGTGATCTTAACTGTACATGGCTAATTTGAGTATAATGGGGCAGCACATAACGTTACAATGTATCCCGTTCAGGAAACAAATGACGGACCTGGGCACTTGAGATGTGTGTGAGCGAAAAGAATAAAGTTTCAAAACAGCAAAATGATCAACAAACATTTAAAATGAAAATTAGGGAATCATATTTTGGCAGTTTGAAGTATGTCACCGGTCAACAAGAATGTATTAGCATAGAATGATTCATGGAAGTGAAAGGAAACCAGTTGCTGGAAACGTCTAATTTAACTGCTATCAGCTGCATTTAACAACATGGTAACCAAAGAGTAAGCAAGACTGACTAAAAAAGAAGCACTGGGTGTTATAAGGAAAATCGAACAACATTTGGAACATTCGTTTGCAAAATCATCAAGTGAACAAACCCACCTTCCATACTGATGAAGCACAGTGAAAAAATTAGATGAAGCAATAATGAAATTTCAAAATAAGCCCCTCCCGTGCAAGAAAAACATATCCCCCCCCCCCCCCCCCTCGGCCCCCAAGTGAGCAGGGATCACATACACCCACAATGAGCAGAGCTTGCAGGAAGCGACATGAACTCCTCTCCCCAGGGAACAGATCAACTACCCATCCTTTGAAGAACGTTGACCCCACCCAAAACCTGGAGGAAACCCAGATGCACAACCCCACCCCACCCCACCTGGCAAGCACATATCGATGCACCCCAACTAAGCATAGATTGCGGCAAGCCTAAAGCACCCCCACCCCACCCCTCACCAAGCAGAGGTGTCAGCCAGAGCTGAGCAATCGGATGCCCAAGGGCAGACTAAAGAGATGAATCATCAATAACAAAGAGATAGAAGTGTGCAAGCCTGAACAGTAACTGTCTGGCCTTCTCTACAAACCAAGATAAGAAACTGGAATACTTTGGGCAAGCGAAGCATATGATAAATCCTGCATACCCTAAGTCAGCAGAGCTTCACCCTCAATGAGCAAGAACTTGTTTCCACCTGCCCCCACCCCATTGGGTTGAAACCGAGAACAACCCATGCATCTTGTAGTTCCTCACCCAGAAGTAAAACACACTCCTGCTGTACAAATTCTGTTCTTTAAACTACCATATTAATCTTTTTCTATCCATGTATCGTAACAATGTCAAGATTAGGAAGTGCTTTGGGACTGCTGTACTAATAAGCTGGCATAAAGGTGCAAGTCCTCAAGTCCTACCATCAGTCTTCTGCACAACTTGGTATACTGCTGCTTGTGTAAAGGTTGAATCAGAAAGATGTTTGATGACTTATACTAGGTATGTTTTTTTTTTGAAATAATGTCATTTTCTGCATGCAAATATTCCTCTCAGCCCACCCTTGTTTTTTTTTCCTATTTAGTTTGAGTTGGACCTTCAATATGAATGGTTCAGTGCTCTTGGGGTCTCATTTATCAGTCATAGTAAGGATACGGCCCAAGAAGGACGCTGCTGTGTATATACCAGATTGGAGATCAACTGACCAGATAGGATACAAATTTCTTAAAGGGACATTGTCAATGTTTTTTGCACCCCCATTACTATTGGAAATTTATGACTGCAGTATATCCTATTTGTAGAGGCTGAGCTTTTTTTAAAAAAAATGAGGAAAACCATATCTACAGTAGGTAATCTGTTTCCCCTTTTATTGAATTTAGTATGCGGATTAATGACAAACTTTGTAAGCATAATTAGATGAGAAGCACTACTTAATTGTGTGTGTGTGCAAAATATTTACAAAGGTATGTAAACAGAGCCTTAGCTTGTGTCCATTCTGCACTCTAATGTCATATCTTTTTGGTTATTTTTCCAGGTAAACAACAAAAACAATACTAACAGTTCCTTAAAGAAACCTCAAGAAAAAGGCCAGACTGGATCTATGAAGAAGGAAAAAAACACAAACAAGCCAGCAGGTGACTTCATAACAGCAACTATAATACCATTAACGTAGAAATATAGCAAAACATCACAAGGCGCTTCACAGAAGTATGATATATTAAAAAAAGGATGGCGAGCCAAGGAAGGAGATCTCAGCAGGGGTGGCCAAAAGCTTGGTCAGAGGTGGGTCTTAAGCAGAGTCTTAAAGGAGGAAAGTGGGCAGAGAGCAGGATTGAATCAGTGGTAAGGGTATGGAGTTTAAGTGCAGTCTTCAACTGCAAAATGACTTTAACATGCTACAGTGTAGTAACTTAGTAAAATTACCTACTTCTCAGATCCCAAGGGAACTCACAAACCCAGTTTGTGGAGCCATTTCAGTTGATGTGGATCTTCAGAGTCTAGGGCTAGAGTCACACCGTGAAGATGTTGGAATAAATAATCCATGCATTTAAAAAGTACCTTAAGTCAAAATATCGCAAGGGTTTCACAAAGTGAATTACTTTTGGAGTGCATTGACAGTTATATAGGTAAACATAACACATATTCTGTGGCAGTACTGTCTCTCAACTGAGATAAGTGGCGTGTGCTTATGTAATCCAAAGTCTCTGTCTATTCACCTGCACATTTTGATTGCCATTCCTAATTCTTTTCTCTTGACACCGGTTAGGCCCTTCTCTCCTGTCTCCTCCCCTTCCTGTCATCCAGTCATGAATCTTTCATTTCTGCCCCTGCCCTCGGGTACTGTCTCCCCCTGCCCCCCCCCTCCCCAATCCATCAGTACTCCGCTGTCGTGCTACTCCCCTTCGCCATTACTATTGTGTCCCCCTTTAATAAGCCCTCTGTACCTCTCTTCCCCTTCTCCGACGGGCCCATCGAGGTACCTATCACTGCCTCCTTGAAATCCCAACTGTCTCATTCTCCTCTCTCACTGACCCTGCCCAATGTGCCAACCACTATAATGTATTGTCACGTGGTTTAGTATGAGCGTGCTCAGTTCGCTCTGGCCTCATAAAGCAAGCACATGAACTAGCAACTCATCGTGTGTCTATCCTTCATTTGTTCTACCCACATATATTCCATTTTGCCGATGAGTATGGGATCCCAAAGCCATTTTTTTAGGGATCATGGAAGGAAACAGTGTTCAACATTCGAGTGGACACGTTTAAGGGGAATTTGTGACACCTAAACTGAATTATTGCCATGTTTTATCATTAATGCTCATGCAGAATCGTCGATGCTTCGCCTTCATGTGTATGTATACACAGCACAGTGGTGTTGATTCTCATGTACACAGGTAACGTACTGAGTCACTGTTCGACGGGATCGGGAGGGGGGGTGGGGCTTTAGATTACTGAGACATTGGGACCATTTCTGGGAAAGGTGGGACCTGTACAAGCCGGACGGGTTACACCTCAACAGAGCCGGGACCAATATTCTCGCGGGGAGGTTTGCTAGTGCTGTTGGGGAGGGTTTAAACTAGCTTGGCAGGGGGGTGGGCACCAGTATATAGGAGTAGAAAAGAGAAATAAGGTGCATAAAACAGTGAGTGTGTTAGATAGTACTAGAGAAGAAAGTAGTACTAGAGGCGGAAGTAGTACCATATTGGATAGGAGCAGACCTAAGGAAGACTATGAAAAATTCAAAAATGGGTTTAGAATGCATGTATGTAAAAGCACAAAGTGTGGTGAATAAGGTTGGTGAGCTACAAGCACAATTAGCTGTGTGGCAATAATGGAAACGTGGCTTAAAAACGGTGAGGACTGGGCACTTAATATTTAAGGGTACAAGGTGTTCAGAAAAGATAGGGAAGGAAAAAAGGGAGGTGGGGTGGCAGTGCTGATTAAGGAAGACATTATAGTGTTGGAAAAGGGTGGATGTTCTTGAGGGGACAAGGACAGAATCCATTGGTTAGAGTTGAGGAGCAAAAAGGGTATGATAACGCTATTGGGGGTATTCTACAGGCCTCCAAATCGTGAGAGGAAGGTAGAGGAGCAAATCTGCAGGGAAATCGCAGAGATATGCAAGAGCTATAGAGTGGTGATATTGGGGGACTTTAATTACCCAAATATCGATTGGGATAATGCTAGGGTAAAGGGAAAGGGGGGGGGAGGAATTTCTGAAATGTGTTCAGGAAAATTTCCTTGTCCAGTATGTTCTTGGCCCAACTAGGAAGGAGGCATTGCTGGGGAATGAGGTGGGCCAGCCGACCAAGTGTCTGTGGGAGAACACTTGGGTACGAGTGATCATCGTATCATAAGATTTAGATTAGCAATGGAGAGGAGCAAGGAACAATCTAGAGTGGAACTTCTAAACTGGAATAGGGCTAACTTCAATGGGATGCGAAAGGATCTAGCCAGGGTAAAATGGAACCAAAGACTGACGGGAAAAACTGTAGCGGAACAATGAGTGATCTTTAAGGAGATGTTCCAAGTACAGGCGAGGTACATTCCAACAAGAGGGAAGGGTAAGGGAAGCAAAGCAAGGGCTCCTTGGATGATGAGGAAGATAGAGAAGATGATGAAACAAAAAAAGAGGGTGTATGATGCATGTCAGGTGAATTCTTCAAGGGAGAACCAGACCAAATATAATAAGTTGAGAGGGGAAGTGAAGATGAAAATAAGATTGGCAAAGAGAGAATATGAGAGTAGAATGGAGGTTAACATAAAAGGTAACCCAAAAATCATCATCTGGCATGTAAACAGTAAGCGGGTAGTAAGAGGCGGGGTGGGGCCTATTGGCGACAAAGAAGGTGATATATGCTTAGAGGCGTAAGGGCAAGGCTAGAATAGTCAAGGAGTACTTTGTAAGGCAGTGGAAAAGGTAGAAGCAATGGAAGGGGTGAAAATTGATGGACAGGATGTATTAGAAAGGGTTGGGTATGCTTAGAGTGGATAAGTCACCTGGTCCAGATGGCTTGCATCCCAGATTGCTAAGAGGAGATAGTGGAAGGGCGTGCCATAATTTTCCAATCTTCCCTCGATGTGGGGGAGGTGCCTGAGGATTGAAAAGTGGTAAATGTGACACCATTATTCAAGAAAGGGTGTAAGGACAATCCTAGTAACTACAGGCTGGTCAGTTTAACATCAGTGGTGGGTAAAGTTTTGGAAACCACAATCAAGGAAAAAATTAACAGGCACTTGGAGAGATTTAAGCTAATTAAGGAGAGCCAACATGGATTTGTAAAAGGCAGATAGTGTTTGACTAATCTAATTGAATTTTTTGATTAAGTAACGGGGAGGATCGATGAAGGGAATGCAATGGATGTTGTCTACATGGATTTTAGGAAGGCGTTTGACAAAGTACCACATAGAAGGCTGGTTAACAAAATTGAGGCTCATGGAATAGGTGGGTCAGTGGCAGCTTGGATAAGGAATTGGCTTAAGGACAGAAAACAGCAAGTTGTGGTAAATGGCTGTTTTTCAGACTGGAGGATGATAGACAGTGGTGTTCCCCAAGGGTCGGTGCTGGGGCCACTGCTTTTTTTGATATATATAAATGACCTGGATATTGGAATACAGAGTAGAATTTCTAAATTTGCCGATGGCACCAAACTTGGGGGTGTGGCAAACAATGAGGATGATACCAATTGACTACAACAGGACATAGAAAGGCTAGCAGAATGGGCAGACAAGTGGCAGATGGAATTTAATAGAGAAGTGTGAGGTGATGCATTTTGGCAGAAGGAACAGGGAGAGGCAACATACACTTAATGGCACAGTTTTAAAGAGTGTGCAGGCACAGAGGGACTTGGGAGTTAAATGTGCATAGGTCCCTGAATGTGGCAAGACATATTAGGAGAGTGGTTAGCAAAGCATATGGGATCTTGGGCTTCATAAATAGAGGTATTGAGTACAGAAGTAGAGAAGTTATGCTGAATCTTTATAAAGTGCTGGTTAGGCCACAACTGGAGTATTGCGTCCAGTTCTGGTCACCACACTTTCGGAAGGTTGTGAAGGCACTTGAGAGGGTGCAGAGGAGATTTACCAGAATGGTTCCAGGGGTGAGGGATCTTGGCTACAAGGACAGTTTGGAGAAGCTGGCTTTGTTTTCATTAGAGCAAAGGAGGTTGAGGGGTGATTTTGATAGAGGTGTACAAGATTATGACGGGTTTGGATAGGCTAGACGGGGAAAGGCTGTTCCCACTAGTTGATTGGACAAGGACTAGGGGAAACAGATTTAAGATTTTGGGCAAGAGATACAGGGGGGATGCGAGGAAAAACTTTTTTACGCAGCGAGTGGTGAGAACCTGGAACTCGCTGCCGACAGAAGTGGTGGAAGCGGAGACTCTCAATGTTTTCAAGGGGAGACTGGATAGGCACTTGAGGGGAATAAGCTTGCAGGGCTACGGGGATAGAGCGGGGGAATGGGACTGACTGGATTGCTCTACAGAGAGCCAGCACGGACTTGATGGGCCGAATGGCCTCCTCCTCTGCCCTTATGACTGACATTTTTATGTTCCTATAAAGTAGGTAGGATTATATTGGGTTATGTTATAGATGAATGTGATCTGTCCTTTGTCAAATGAACTGGTTTGTGTTGGAAGTATTAATAGATTTGTCACCCATGAATAACCGTATGGCTGATTGAAATTAGGTAATGTTTGACGAGGATAAGTTCTCTGTTATGGTTCTAGCTTGTTTGATTACCTAAAAATACTGAGTTTATGGATTAATAGTCAAAATAGTACAGAGTGAGCGTGGTTCTGGGGAAGGTATATCTGTTACACCGCAATAAGTTGTGTATGTATTACAGGAACTATTTAGGCATAAAATGATTTGCAGTAGTATCTTTTGATAGGTTTGGACCAGTGTCAGCTTGGCTCAGTGGTAGCATATTTGTCTGAGTCAGAAGGTTGTGGGTTCAATGCCCACTCGAGGACTTTTAATCATTGGATTTACTGACTGCAGCTTCCATAAGCACTTACCTTTCTCTAGATGGGACACTTTTGAAGGCATTTGCATTAATACATAATGTCTTATTTTTACTTTAAATTGATGCTGTTACCCAGCTAGAGAGGTAAGTGCTGAAGACAGTGTTCACAATCCAGTTGGCAGATATACTGAAGTTATATGGATACCTTCCTAAAATCGATGCAGTTTCCATTGTCGTTGAGCAATGCAATAATTCACCTAGTTGAGGTACTTTGTGATGTAAAAGCTAAGGTTGTAACCTTGGAATGTTTTCCTCCTAGGAACTGGTTGGTTGTCTGGAATCAGATAAAGATAGTTTTTAAACTGGAGAGCAATGTTCTTGTCAAAACTTATCTCTTCTGAGCTATCCTAGCTCAACCTCTCAGCATAATTGTTTCCTGTTGGTGACAACTCTGGTGATTACTATGAGGAAGGACTTAATTTAGAACTCTGAATGCTCTGGAAATAGAGCACTGGCACAGGAGACATCGCGTTACTCTTTGTTTAATGCCAAATAGGGACTGAGGTCTTGATGGCAGAGCTACTAAATAAGAGTGGAATTCTTTTTGCTTTCTCCCCCACCCTCCCTCCCTCCCTGAAAAAAGCACAAATGGACGTGGCACAGGGTGGTCTTGATTTTTCTGTAAATGGAGTTTCCCTGAAGTCTGGACAAAACTCAACATTACACTGTACACTAGTCAGGCTAGGTATGAATTTCCATCTGGTCATGGTATCTCAAAACAATGTGACGAGAGTTGCCTCTGATAACATCAATTAAATTATTTTATAGTTGAAGGTTAATGGATGGCCTAATTGATTAACCTTGTGCTGAAATCCCTCTTATGTCCATAATTGAAAATAGCTGCTGGTAGTGTCCTCTGAAAAGGCTCTAAACTTCCGCCTGTGGTTTGTGCCTGAAAAATCAAAAATGGAATGTATTTCTGTTTTTTTTTTTTTTAATCCTACCCCAACCATTGGGCAAATTACCTTGCTTATATTTTGTGGGGTATAATTTTTTATGAAGAGTAAACAATATCTCCAAGTGTGAATAATATTTTATTCTGTAAATCGTAAAAGTAGATTATAGTTTTTTTTCAAAATATAACAATTGGGTTATTTACTTGTCAACAATCTCATACTTTTCATACTTGTCAGATTCTGAATGTGAAATATACAATGCAAAACTTGTTAATATTTTTAGGAATCTTCAAGTAAAACACTACTGTTGTTGCATATTTGGGTTTTTATCCTTTTTTTGGTATGTGATGTGGTGTTCAGCATCTCAGACCATTCCTGTAGGTGACCCTTAGTTCTTATGATCAAAGTGTTCCTTTATCTGTCCAATATATGGGTAATTTGTAGCGGGTCTAGGAATTGAATAGAAAACCCTGTTACTGTGTTTCGGTTTTGATATACCTATCAATTCATCCAATGAAAAGCGACGAGTTAAGACAGTAACTATAGGTTTTTATTGGCTAAATAACAGAGCCCACCCTCGTGGGTGATCGGATCCAACAAGGAGGAATACTAGCCAGTCGACCACCTTTATACCTGGGCAAGTAGGTGGAGCCATGGGCGGAGTCAGCAGTGGTCAGCCCAGGTATAACAGCGTGACAAGAGGCGACCTCGTGTAGTGATACAACAGTGTAAACAGTGATAACCATAGTGTAACGATATAACAGTGATAACCATAGTGTAACGATAGTGAACGATAAAAGTGGTTTACCACAGGTTTACTGGTTAAATCTTGTGCATGCATGTGCTCTTGACTTTGGAAGGCAGTGGAATGGACACTTCATTAAACTTATAAACTAGGTTATGAAATGGTAAAAATAAACCTGGTTATGAAATGGTTTCAATGGTAAGTAACCAGAGCAGCAATACTGTAGATTTACAGTAGTTACAAGTTCCTGGAATATTAAATTTCACAAGGCAATTTGTTGCTGATCATGCCTTGGGTGTCTCTTTGGCTTATCTATCTATCTCATGGCTTCAGGCGCATTACCCAATTTTAAGACGGACTGAGAAAAGTTTTTTTTTTTAAATTACCAGAATAAAGGAAATTTAAGTCTGTATTTCAAACTATGTATCATGATAGACATTAAGAATGAAGTTGATACCATGATGCATCATGGTTAGACATGCTTAATTTTTGTCACAGCAGTATCATGTAAATGATTCTGTCCTAATTTATTCTGTTAGGATTATTTGTGATTTAAAATATGAAGTATTGCATATGCAGTGAAGGATATGTAGGAATGCACAACATTTTTAAAGGTGTTTTGATCGGCAATTTCGCAAATATATATTCTGGTGTTACGTAAAGCCATTTTTGGTTTATTTTTAAGATGAGAATATGATGGTACTATATTTAATAGTTTCTAATGTGTGTGTTTCTGTTTCTAGATCAGCTCGTACAATCAGAGGATAAAGGGAAAGGTTCTGTCCCGTGGTCCGTGTATGGAGTATACATCCAGGCAGCAGGAGGCCCTCTTGCATTTTTCCTTGTGATGATACTTTTTGTCCTGAATGTAGGGAGCATTGCCTTTAACAACTGGTGGCTCAGTTACTGGATCAAAGTGGGCAGTGGGGTAAGAATTGGGACTGCATTATCTTAAAGAAAATATATATTTAAAAAAAACCAAATTAAATTAAATTGACGTTAACACTAAACTTATTTTGAGTAACTTCAACACTACAGCTTTAAAATGAAATAACTTTTATGCATCAACATTTTGTAGTTAGCTTTTCTTTGAGTGGTAATTCTCTATTCACTCAACCTCCACATGCAAATCAATAGCCTATCCGAGTAGGAAAAAAAACGACTTAATTATTGTCTCTCCCGAACTTTGTTGTACAGGGAGCCTTGCCCCCATCCCTGTTGCGTGTAAGGTCTCGACCTGATACTATACCTCATTCCTTTTTTTCCCCATTGTCAGCAACAGTTTATTCTGTCGCTAACATAATGGGAAAAAGTTTCACTGCTTGGTTCTTCAATAGTTAAATTGAATGAACAGATTTTAAAAAATTTAGCAAAGCCTTTTCAAAGATTTGTGACTTCTGACTTCTAAATACAAAGTCAGCTTTTAGTTTTGGAATGGGAGGTGGGGACTTATTTTCACAATACTCATTTTGGTCTGCTATCTCAATTGATCCCTGCCCCATGCTGTTGGGTAGGTGTTTTAAATTACTGCCAGATGGATAGGAATTAGTGAATTCTGCTCACCATCAAAATCCAACAAAATCAAGAAGTCCAAGTTCGCTAATAATTCTTTGCATTCAAGAGACTTCCACATTATGCAACTTAAAATGCAAGGTGAAGGATTTCTCTTGTGTATGTTTAATGCTTTTGATCCTGTCATTTGTGATATTTGAGTATATTTTGATGCTTCTGAGTATTGAATGATTTCCAGACTATTAGTTATGTCGTGGCTATTTCATCATGATGCACTCTGCCTACTGTATCTTATCTCTCTAGTGAAAAAATCTCTAATAATAATGGAAAATGGTTTGGGTCAGAAGCAAACTGAAGTTGTTGTAATTGTCCACTTGACCTTGCCTGATCTGTAACTATTGTGTCTCTATCTTCATCCATAACTATATGTTCCTTAAGTTGCTTTGGCATTGCATTTCTTCCAAAAATCTATTTTTCTTCATTTCACCCACTTTCTTCTCAATTGTATAAAATGGAATGTAGTTCAAATGTGTTTGAAAATACAGCCTTTTCTAACTAGGTGAATTTAAAAAAGACATGCATTTATATAGCGCCTTTCACGACCTCAGGGCGTCCCAAAGCACAAGTATTTTTGAAGTGTAGTCACTATTTCTATGTAGGAAACGCAGCAGCCAATTTACACACAAGCTCCTACAAACAGCAATGAAATAAATGACTAACTAGATCCTCTGTTTTAGGTGTTGGTTGAGGGATAAATGTTGACCAGGACACGGCGGGGGGGAAACCCCCCTGCTCTTCTTGAGTTGACACGTAGGACTAATGATGGTCATAAATTTGATAACTTTTAATCTCCTGACAAATTGTTGTGCAAATTAACTGGTAAATAGTGCCTTGATAAATAGATACCAGAACAAATTCTAAAGTTTTGACTGAAATAGTTAAAACTCATTCAAGTATAACCATGCCTTTGAGAGTTGAAAGCATCCAGCTGACAGTGTCCCCATTTCTGGTCAAATTTACTTTTTAATAATCTAGGAGCATGGATTTGGAATAGGTAATTTAGCCAATCAGCCATTTAGCCTTTCCATAGTGCGTGCAACGTTTTCCCTGTTATGGACTCTACCTCACCAACTTGTTGAAATGGTTTTGAGATGGAATCTAGTATTTGATTAGCTTTATTGTTGACAAGACTTTTCAGTGACTCATCAATACATTTCAGTCTTTGTTAATGAATGCTCCTTCTTTGTGTGCACTTCTGAAAGTTTCTATGGAATCTGCTTCCATCACTCTTTTTCAGGTAGTGCATCTTAACAACCCTCTGAAAAAAAATTCTCCTAATTTTCTCTCTAGTTTTACCAATTATTTTGAATCTGTGAAGTCCGGTTACTGGCCTACTTGTCACAGGAAACAGTTTCTCCCTACTTGCTCTATCAAAGCCCCTCATAATTTTGAATACCTCTATTAGGTCTCTCTCTAACCTCCTCTGCTCTAAGGAGAACAATCCCAGCTTCTCCAATCTCCACATAACTGAAGTCCTTCAGCTGTGGTATCATCTTGGTGCACCTCCTCTGTACCTTTTTTCTAAGGCCTTGATGTCCTTCCTAAACTGTGGTGCACAGAATTGTACACAATACTCTAGCTGAGGCACAACCAATCATTTGTAAAGGTTCAGCACGACTGCCTTGTTTTTGTATTCAATGCCCCTATTTACAAAGTCAAGTATCCCATAAGCTTTATTAACCGCCTTATTAACTTGCCCTGCCACCTTCAAAGATTGTGAATATGCAGCCCCCAGATCCCTCTGCTCTTGCACCCGCCCCCCTCAAAATAGTACCATTTAGATTGTACTGCCTCTCCATGTTGTTTCTCCCAAAGTGCATCACTTCACACTTATCCGCATTAAATTGCGTCTGCCATTTCACTAGTCTGTCTGTCGTCCTGAAGTCTGCTACTATCCTGCTCGCTATTTACTACATTGCCAAGTTTTGTATCATCTGCAAACTTTTAAATTGTACTGCCTATACCCAAGTCCAGGTCATTTATATAAAACAAGAAAAGCAATGGTCCTAATACCGACCCACTGGGGGACCCACTGCATACTTCTCCCTAGTCAAAAAGACATCGGTTCACCACTACTCTGTCTCCTATCCCATAGCCAATTATGTACCAAGTTACCACCGTCCCTTTAACACCACTAATTTTTGGAATAAGTCTGTTATGTGGTACTTTATCAAATGTCTTTTGAAAGTCCATATATACAACAACATCTGCACCATCAACCCTCTCTCTTACTTCATCAAAGAACTCGATCAGGTTAGTCAGACACAATTTGCCTTCAACAAATCTGTGCTGGCTGTCCCTTATTAACCCATACCACTGATTTTTCTCGCCATCATCCCTCAAAGTTGCATAACTGTTAATGCGGTTTGAAACATACCATACAATTATCTTGCAGGAAAAGAGCTATAAAATGATTTATGAATGTATTGCTGTATGACATTCAGACTCTCCATCCATGATCAATTTGTGCATGGAAACAGCCTCTTGTTTTAAAGTGAGGTAAGATAGTGCGGTCACCAAATGGTATCTGCAACTTAGTGAATTATAATTTTTCTACAAATTATGGAGGAGTTCACTCTAGCAAGAGACTACTGTACTATGCCTGAAGGGTTTTCAAAATGTTGATGATTGTTTACACTTTCTTCCAGAATATGTCTGTGACTTTAGAGAATGAAACTTATGTGAGCCAGAGCATGAAGGACAATCCACATATGCATTACTATGCAGGGATCTATGCACTGTCTATGACAGTAATGCTGATTCTAAAGGCAATCCGTGGCATTGTATTTGTTAAGGTATAGTAATATAAATTTACAACTTTAAGGAGAAGTACAAGACACTATAATTTTAAAGAAGAGAATTTTTCACTCGAACTTTAATTGAATTTTGATCAATTTTTAAAAATCTGTTGGCTTCAAGGACTTTTAGTTGAGTCCTCAAAATGTATCCAAGACCACCTATATAATACAGTGAGGTTTTCTCTGGATTAAGATTGCTGTACTGTTTGAATACTGCAGTCAAAGCTACCTGTAACCTCTTGGTTAAGCACCTAGCTAATGTAACCAACAAAATTGTTGGTAATCAACCTTGGTCTGTCCCCCTACTCCTCTGGCACTTTCTCCTCCTTTTGAGCATCTCCCCTTGTTCTGCCCCCTCACCTCGCATTTAAAATTCTTGTTCTCTACCGCCCACCCAAGCACCATAAAATTTTTATCACCCAGATATTTTCACTACTTTCCTCCCTCAGCCCCTGCACTTCTCATCCTCGGTGATTTCAACCTTCATCTCAATTCATCATGCTCTCTCTCCTCTGAGTTCACTACAGTCCTATCCTCCCTTAATCTTTCCCTCCATGTAAACTCCCCAACCCATATTCACGGCTAGCCCCTTAACCTTGCCATCTCTCGTGGCCTCGCTACTCCCATTGTGTCAGTCGCAGATAAGACCATCTCTGACCACTTCCTTGTATCGCTCTCCACCCACATCCCCCAACCCTACTTCCTTCTGTGTCTGCCCCTGGAAAAAAAAAAACTCTCCCAACTCTCTATAACTGCACTTACGAAATCCCAACTGTCCAGCTTTTGGCCCTCCATTCACCACAACATTTCTGCAGCTACCAATCTGCTCAACCACCCCTTCACCAGCACCTTTGATGCCCTAGTCCCGATTTAAAACCATTACTCTCTCTCAACCTGGCCATTCCCCAGTACAACCCTCATCTTCGCTCCCTTAAGTCCAAGGGACGCAGACTTGAATGGATATGGCAGACAACTGATTTAGTCATTCACCGCCAGATCTGGCTGGACCACATAAAGCACTATCTGGTCCTACTCTTGTCTGCCAAAACTGCTGATTATTCCAGGATCATTCAATAATGCAAAAATAACCCCCAGCTTCTATTCTCTACTGCTAACTGTCTTCTTAAACCCCTCTCCCCTATCTCCTCCACCCTCGCCAGCAACAAGAAGTACGAGGAGCTCATAGATTTCTTTGTCTCTAAGATTGAGACCATCCGATCAGCTGCCTCTGCCACTTGCGTTCCTTCCCCTAGCTACTGGGCCAAACTTCCTGTAAGGTTCCCCCCTGCCCTAGCCCTGAACACGCATCTTTCTCCAGTTTCTCGCCGATCTCCTCTCATTCCCTCTCCACGCTCATCTTGTCCATGAGACCCACTTCCTGCTCCCTCGACCCTACACTCACTAAACTGCTAACCACCCAACTTCCTCTTCTGGTTCCCATGTTGGCTGACATTGTTAACAACAGTTCTCTCTTCTCAGGTACTGACTCTCTCTTCAAATCTGCCGTCATCACCCCTCCTCAAAAAACCAACCCCTGACCCCCCTCTGTCCTTGCAAGCTACCACCCCATCTCCAACCTCCCTTTCCACTCAAGTCCTTGAACGTGTTGTCGCCTCCCAAATCCGTGCCCATCTTTCCCGGAACGCCATGTTTGAATCACTTCAATCCAGTTTCCGCCCCGCCACAGTACTGAAACGGCTCTCATCAAAGTCACAAATTAGATCCTATGTGACTGTGACAAAGGTAAATTATCCCTCCTCATCCTTCTCGACCTGTCTGCAGCCTTTGACACGGCTGACCACTCCATCCATCTCCAGTGCCTCTCCACCGTCATCTAGCTGGGTGGAACTGCACTCGCCTAGTTCCACTCTTATCTATCTAATCGTAGCCAGAAAATTACCTGCGTCCCCCAAGGATCTATCCTTGGGCCCCCTCCTATTTCTCATCTACATGTTGCCCCTTGGCGACATCATCCGAAAACACGCGTCAGTTTCCCCATGTACGCTGACGACACCCAGCTCCACCTCACCATCTCTTCTCTTGACCTTTCCACAGTCTCTAAATTGTCAGACTGCTTGTCCGACATCCAGTACTGGATGAGCAGAAATTTTCTCCAATTAAGTACCTGTATTGGGAAGACCAAAGCCATTGTCTTCGGTCCCGGCGACAAACTCCGTTCCCTAGCCACCGACTCCATCTGTCTGAGGCTGAACCAGACTGTTCGCAATCTTGGTGTCATATTCGATCCTGAAATGAGCTTCCGACCACACATCCGCTGACTTGAAGTAGAAACCAAGCTCAGTTATGGTCCTATTGGTTATTTGCAGTTTTCCATTATTCAGCACAGGTTGATTCTAAAGGAGTACCACCTTTATACATACCTTGTGAAGGGAATTTGAATCCTGATCTCTGCTCCTGTTGACTGACCCTCGGAGTCTTAGTCTGTTCTTTCAAAAACTTAAGTATCCTTCTTTTGAGCTTTTGGTCTCTCATGAATTGAAGTTTCTGAATGACACATTGCGCAAGAGAAAATTTCAACTTGAATTTTTGCGTGGTGCTTTTGTGATTCATAAGCTAAGGTAGATGTACCTCTTCACAAATGTACCCTCTCAAACAAGGGTGATTCTTCCACCCTCAAAAAAAAAAAAAAAAAAAAACAAGAAGTAGTACTACTGGATAATTCTGCAATGTGTGAAGGGTATGAGAATGAAGAAAGATTAAATGACACCTAGCCATTTATCATAATTTCACTACTTATCTTCTCCTTTCACTTGTGAGCAGTGCTTTCTCCTTTTTGCCGGGCGGGTGGGGGGGTGAAGGGGAGATGGGGAGAGAAAGATACAGGGATTTGCTTTCTTGGGAACGTGTGAGCAATATCCTGACACAGACATGAAAAATGGGACATAATTCCTAACGATTTTGCCTGTGGTAGTAGAGAATGCTTGGATTGCACACGTGAAGAGTACTCGATCAGACACACAATCTATCGCTTTGCAGTTGTTAACATGGGTTTGGATGGTGAGGCTTGAATATGTTTACATTCAGTTCTGTGTGAGTATACACTCGGCTTAATCCTGTAATTTTACTTTTGCTAGGAATATGATTCTTTCACATTAGTTTCTTTGATTAGCTGCAGAAAATTTTTGGTACATCGATTGAGTGTATCAGTGTTTGTAATTCTTACCAAGACTCAATTACTTTTTCCTAACACCACATAGGATGTATTACATTTTAAATTGGTGCACATATAGATAATTAACTGCTTTAATTCTTTTGAAGGGAACACTCAGAGCCTCATCCAGGCTTCATGATGAACTCTTTCACAAGATCCTCAGGGGCCCCATGAAGTTTTTTGACACCACTCCTCCTGGCCGAATCCTTAATAGATTCTCAAAGGACATGGATGAAGGTATCTTTCCCAGCAGTGTTCTGACTAATGCACTCTTAGCCAAAATATGTTTAATATTCTAGAAAAAGTTGCTTCTTGTAAATCTCATCTGGTTGTTGTGCTATTGTGTAATATTTCTGTTACAAGAAGGACCCTGTGCGAACATGCTTATTGCTGTAAACATTTCTTCAATTCTGATTGTTTCTCTAAATCTGAATTATTTTTTTCCACATTTGCTTAGTGGACACACGGCTACCTTTCCAAGCAGAGATGTTTATTCAGAACATCATCCTGGTGTTTTTCTGCATTGGTGTAGTTGGTTCTGTCTTCCCGTGGTTTCTTGTTGCAGTTGGCCCACTTGTCATTCTCTTCATGATTCTCAACCAGGTGTCGAGGTAATAATGAAAGTAACTTTTATGTGACTGGTAGTTGTTTCATTTGTGTAGAACATACTAATGGCATTACAAGTTGGATGTTCACATATTGTTGATGTCTAAATACTAGTTGTGCTTTTATCACATTATGTTTACCAAAATGAATTGCCAGATCTTCAGCAGATAATTTCTAGTCCACTTGCCATAAATAGTGAAATGACTCCCAATGGAATATAGACAAGTTAAGACCAGAAAATTTTCTTAAGCGTTGTCCTAAAATGAATATATCTAAGAGTACATTTGTGTTCCAGTTATAACCTTTATGTAATATATGTATCTTTAATACTTCATGTATGCATTACATTTAATTTATTTCCACTCCACTTTCTACTACAACAAAGTTTTTTTATTTTATTTACTAAGGTCAAGATAATCCTATTTCAAGATTGTCTTTATATTAATATCCATGACAAAGTTTGGGTATGTTATTAATATAACTATATGAAATTTAATTGGATTATGGCTCAAAATTTAACATCTGGTTTTCAACCCATAGATTCTGACCATGGAACTGAATGTCACTGAATTTTATTTTAGAACCAGAACTTCACAATATCAAATATCATAAATAATACTAATGACACTCTTATGGCATTGTTCAAGGATAAAGCTTTGACAAAGGAATAATTACATACATTTGTCTATTACTACCCCCTTCCCCCGTTAAATGAATCTGTGCTAGTCACCACACATGCCAGTTACATTCATAAATTAAATCCTGTCCTTCATTGTTTAATCAGTAGAATAGACGAGGACCAGAAATGTACAGAATATACATTGGATTATTCATCTCAATATAATATATAAAAAATCTGTGCACCCTTCCTGTCTGCACCATATTTATTAACCAGAGCATTATCCCAAACTATAGCACTCTGGGTCCTTAACAGCATATGTCCCATTGTCTGCTGCTCTGGAGCCCTTTCTTGATGTCTCTGGAGTGGAATTTCCCCTAGGATAATTTGTCAGACTAAAGAACCTCTGGTTTAAAAAAAGTACTTGCATAATCTGAGGTGGAATAGCTGCTTCGAATTTTGAATCTCTGTGAATCTTTCAAGTCATTGCTCCCACTGATGGGAGTCCCCCTCTTTCCCCCCCCCCCCCCCCCCCTTCCCCATTGCCTCATCTCATGGCCAAAGTCAGCCCCACTCTGCGAGCCAGCTAGCTTCCCATATTGCTGCAAAGCCACAGTGACATCCAGGTGCAGCTCTGATCTTAGTCCCACTCCCAGTCCTCCTAGCTGCTGCTGAACATATCTAAAAATATTATTTAAAAAATATATCTAAGTGCCACAATCAGTCTGTTTGGGAAATCTAGTGACTGGTGTTTTACAAAAAAAAAAATTCTCCCCTCTTTTTTCCCCCCCCCCGATTTATTTTCCTCGCAACTTCGCCCCTCCTGCGCACATGCTTTACCTTCCTGCAGCACCACCTCTGACAGAAGGGTGTAATTGCAGTATCACAAGTTTATTCATGTCTTGTGTGCTCTCGTCCAATTATCTCCTCACCTCTAACCCCCCCCCCCCCCCCCACCCCCCATCATCTGAAGACTAGGTCTTCACTCTGTAAATAACACTACGAGAGATTGACTAGTATATAAATAAATATAAGAAATGTGTAATCCACATTATTTAAATACATCTATTATATATAATTTAAATATATCAAATTCTATCTATATAATAAAATTTGGATCTGTAAGAACTTCCTGTCTGCACCACTTAACTTTCTATTGTTTTTATCATTTTTTTTTAATGTCTGCTTTTTCCATTATAAATTCCTCTGTACACATTTATAATTGAAAACGCCTATATACACTTGTCACTTGGATTTTGAGGGGATGTGTTAGAGAATATTGAGTATTGTGTGCAGTTTTGGTCGCCTTACCTGAGGAAGGATGTTCTTGCCATGGAGAGAGTGCAGCGAAGATTCACCAGACTGATACCTGGGATGGCAGGAATGACGGATGAGGAGAGATTGGGTCGATTAGGCGCTTATTCGCTAGAATTTACAAGAATGAGAGGGGATCTCATTGAAACATAAAATTCTAACCGGTCTAGACAGACTAGATGCAGGAAGGATGTTCCCGATGGTCGGGGAGTCCAGAACCAGGGGTCACAGTCTAAGGATAAGAGGTAAGCCATTTAGGACTGAGATGAGGAGGAATTTCTTCACCCAGAGAGTGGTGAACCTGTGGAATTCTCTACCACAGAAGGCAGTTGAGGCCAATTCATTAAATATATTCAAGAAGGAGTTAGATATATTTCTTAAGGCTAAAGGGATCAAGGGATATGAGGAGAAAGCAGGGACAGGGTACTGAATTTGGATGATCAGCCATGAGCTCATTAAATGGCAGAACAGGCTCGAGGGGCTGAATGGCCTACTGCTGCTCCTATCTTCTATGTTTCTATATACTATAGAAGTGAGCTTTGAGCTGTTGCCTCTGTCAGGGACTGTGAGTTCCAGGCGTAAAGGGTGGTAGAAGTTTGGAACACACTTACGCAAACGGCAATTTTTTTTAAATTAGTTTATGGGATGTGGGCTTCGCTGGCAAGGCCAGCATTTATTGCCCATCCCTAATTGCCCTTGAGAAGGTGGTGGTGAGCTGCCTTATTGAACCGCTGCAGTCCGTGTGGTGAAGGTACTCCCACAGTGCTGTTAGTTGGGGAGTTCCAGGATTTTGACCCAGCGACTATGAAGGATCGGCGATATACTTCTAAGTCAGGATGGTGTGTGATTTGGAGGGGAACTTGATGCTAGGTCAATTGTTCATTTTAAATCTGAGATTGATAGCTTTTTGTTAACTGACGGTATTAAGGGATATGGGCCAAAGGCGGGTATATGGAGTTAGGTTGCAGATCAGTCATGATCTCATTGAATGGTGGAACAGGCTCGAGGGGGCTCAATGGCCTACTCATGTTCCTGAAGTCTTTGCTTATAGATTTATTAGTCGAAGAAGATACTCGCAGAACACACATGGCAATGCGAAGGCTGCAGAAGACCTTGTGTTACACTTGCTGAGCTCAAGCTGCTGGGTGGCCATCCCTCGATTTACCTAAATGGTAATCGTTCACATTTATATTCTCAGTTAAAGGCCATTACATCATACCTCTTCCATTACCCTTACTACTGGTATAGATTAGCTCAACATTCCAAAGACTCACTGTCTCATAGTACCATGGGACAAACGGCTCCAAACGAAGTCACAGGACATAGCATAAACTGTCTTATCTACTTGCATGTACAGAAAAGAGTAAACATATAGTTGGTGAAGAGATAGATGTATCAAATTAGAACGTCAGAGCTTATACAGTACAAGGAATCCAAATCTACCTTCTATGATAATACTAGCCTTGCAGATTGGACTGTCTTATTGACATTCTCCAGCTATTAACTGTTTCAGCAAATTTCTGAAGAAGCTGTCAATTAACCACAAAATGGAATCCGAATACAATTTTGCCTAACATAGCTTCTCTAACAGGGCACAAAATATTGTCTGCCGGTCCTGTAGGTGACGCTGTGATGGGTATTTTCAATGTTAAAGGTGTCACACAGTGTGATACACAATAGGTGATAGTATTTTGCCCTGTGTTTGTGCACACTGGCCCAAATTCCCATAATCTGTTCAAAATGCTATCTGAATTTTTGTCATCCACATTTTTTCTTTCTAACTGAGATTTTTGATGCCTAAAAGGGGTTTAAACAAAATACAAAAACACAAAATTACATATTTCATCATAACTATTACATTTATCCATTGAATTACCGTTTGTGTCTTTCAATGCCTTCATTAAAATTTTTTACTTGAAGACCTCTGCCTCGCTTCTCCTAAAAGTATGGGTTTGGAGCTAGTAGCCAGGAAATTAGATCGCGCAGTGCCTATTTTTCGGATACTGCTCCTCCAATATGGTGGGAAGGAAGCGCACACTCATTACGAGCCAGAAGTGCACCACCTACTGTATTGGTACAGGCAAAAAAAAAAACTAGGCGTCCAGGGCCCACGCCTGAAACCATTGTTTGTCCCTTTGCACATGCAAATAAAGTTGACGTTGACCTGAGGCAGTTGCTGCTGGCTGCGTTCAGAAAACCGTGGTTGACATAGACTGACTGAGTGGGCAAAACTATGGCAGATGGAGTTTAGTATTGGGAAGTGTGAGGTAGTACACGATCCGAACGAGGGAAATCAGAATATTTTCTTAATGAGACACTAGGAGCTGTGGAGAATATTTATATGTCCTTGTGCACAGATCACTAAAAGATAGTGCACAGATGCAAAATATAATCAAAAAGGCTAATGGAACCGTTGCCGTTATCATGGGAGTTGGAATACAAAAGTGAGGAAGTGATGCTTCAGTTGCTCAAAGCCTTGGTCAAACCTCATCTGGAGCATTGTGTTTAGTTTTGGACACCACAGCTTAGGAAGGATATATTGGCCTTGAGGTACTGTGCAGAGTCACCAGAATGATACCAGGGTTTAAAGGGTTAAATTGAGGGCAGGTTGCATAAACTTGCCATGTATTTCCCTTGAGTTTAGAAGGGTGAGGCATGATCTAATTGAGATGTTTAAAATAGTGATTCGATAGGGTAGGTACAGAGATACTGGCCCAACATTTGCAGTCGGAGGCTTCCCGCGGGCGGATGCCTCTGACCTGTAAAATATCTACGCATTTACCTTGTGGCCTGGGAGGTACAGAGGCTTGTGATCCTGGGCCTCTCCAGGTATGCGCGGGCAGAGGCCCACGTATCATGCGGTTCGCAAGCGCCCCTGGGATGTGGGCCAGCCCAACCGATAAAAGAAGGGAATCCCCATTCATACTTATGGAATCCCCATTCACACTTATGGGAGTTCCGTACATATGGAATCCCCATAAGTATGAATGGGGATCACTTTATAAAAAAATAAAAAAAAATACATAAACACATGAAATAATTTTTTTTTTTTAATTACCTACTTAAAATTAATTAAAATGCCATTTACTGTAATTAAATATTTTATACAAAAATTGAATTTGGGGGGGGGGGAATTATATGTTTTAAAGGGGCTAAAAATAAACTTACCTTGGACAGGGTTTTAAAATTATAAATGAGAGAGAACTTTTTCTTTTTTTAAATTGTATGCTGGTAAAAGCAGTCCTTACACCTGCTTTTACCAGGTGTAAGAATTTCACTGGCATTCAGCAGGTGGAAGCTGGGCAAATAGAGCAACTCTCCACCCGCACAGGCCCATCTCCCGAGGTTGCGGAGGATCTGTCAAGAGGATTCTTGACAGATCTCAAGTTCCAGGTTTTAGCGCTTGCGCTTCGCATGCCTAAACCCGGAACTTGCGAGGCCCCTCGTGCACACCTCCTACACACCCGTAGGGGTCGCAAAATACGGCCTACTATTTCCTCTAGTGGGCGAATTAACAAGAGGGCATAATCTTAAAATTAGAGCTGGGCCATTTAGGAATGAAATAGCGAAGCACTGTTTCCACACAGAGGGTAGTAGAAATCTGAAACACACTCTTCCCCCAAAAGGCTGTGGATGTTGGGTCAGTTGAAATTTTCAAGACTGAGATCAGTAGAGTTTTGTTGGGTAAGGGTGTCGAGGGATATGGAGCAAAGGCAGGTAGAAGAAGCCAAGGTACAGATCAACCATGATCTAATTGAATGGATGACCGGGTGCAAAGAGCCTCCAATCAGACGACTGAACGCCAGACTCCAGTTGGATCAACTGAAATAACTAACTGCATGATCTACTCCTATTCCTATATCGTTGCTAATCACATACATCTGAGAGATAGATTTCAATTACTAACACCCATGAGACAGAGAGAATAACAGAGAAGGGCACCATTTGAGAGAAAGGCAAACGGACAGTGTCCTTCCTCTTTTTTAAAAAAAAAAAAAAAAACCAAGTTGAATTTTGAAAGCCAAGCTTGAGAGAAACAGATAGGAAGCTGGGGATAGAGGGAAATGTGGTTATGGGGAGGTGAGATGACAGTATAGCAAGGGAGGTAGGATGAAGGGGTTGATTAAGTATTTAAAGGGGAAGAGTAGAAGGAGTGGTCGGAAGGAGATGGGGTAGGGGACATTATGGGAGCGTTGACTGTAATGATCATCTGGTGGGCAAATAAACACCAGATAATCAAGCTCGCAACAGCAAATTATACTTAATGACTTAAATACTGCAAAATATAGAAAGAGCATAGTTACTCAATCTGGAAAACAGACTATACAGTGGCTTTGGAGCTCCCTTCTTCATAGGTCTTTTCTAACAGACGACAGCTACGCTACCTATTATTGTACCCAACTTGTTTACTACCAGTTTCCTTCCTTATATTTTTACCCACCCTCAAGCTGTATTGCTTTTTATTTTTCAGCAGTTCATTATTTTCTGAGCAGAGTCACAACCCATGTTCTTTCTTTGCAAGTTGAAAAACATAGCACAAGGTTATAATAGTTCATTTGAATAATTCTCCATTTTGTAATATGGCGTATTATCCTATTTACATAGCCTTTTTAGGAGGTCTGTTTTTTCATTATTTCATATTTTAGCAGGTTTACACAATGGAAGCGAAGGGGTGGGGGGAAAGCACAAGTGATTGGAAGAGGGAATTGGAAGGGAGTTGAGGGTTGCATTTTCCCTCCAGTGCACCCAAACTGCAGCCTGGTAGCCATTGCTGGCTCCTTTTCCTACCACACCATACCATTCATCACCCACCACCACCACCTCCCACCTGAAGGGAATGGAGAAAAAGACAGAGAAGCAGAGAAAGGACAGAGATATCCAAAAAAGAGTTGAGAGGACAGAAACTGAAGCGAAAAAAGAGATGAAAGTGGGATGAAGACAGCAGAGACTGGGTAAGGGGCAGGAGATTTAGAGGGGATTTGAGGAGGAACTTTTTCACCCAGAGGGTGGTTGGAATGTGGAACTCAATGCCTGAAAGGGTGGTGGAGGCAGGAACCCTCACAACATTCAAGAAGCATTTGGATGAGCACTTGAAATGCCATTGCATACAAGGCTATGGACCAAATGCTGGAAAATGGGATTAGACTGGACAGGGATGGATGGGCGGCGCAGACACGATGGGCCGAAGGGCCTCTTTCTGTGCTGTAAAACTCTATGACTCTATGACTGCTAAGCGACCATATTCCCCAACTTATCTTGTACAGCATCACAGGTGATTGATTGGCTATATAGTAAAAGTTTTCTGTCTGCAAACACTTCCTCATTTTCAATTATAAATTCATATGTCCACATTAATGATAGAAACTGCCTTTTGTGAAATTGTCGCACTGTAACTAGACACACCTGCAACACCACCACTAGTAGGAGGGTGTAATTACAGCATGACAAGTTTACATAGGCAGTTTATATTATAAATCTAGATATAGGAATTTATATGGGAAAAAGTTGGCAGGAAGTGTGCACAGGCATAATACTTCTAATATATTACAGATAATAGATCATTTCAAATGAAGTGCTACATAACAAGGACAGAATGTATGACTTTAAAATGGGGCCTGTATTATGTTAGCACGCACATATCTAATTATGCCCCACCTCTCAATCTCATTTCACTTGAAAACTACACTTGGTCTTGACTCCTCGTGTGCAACACCACAGGAGATCAACTAATTTTGTACAAAATTAAACATTCATCTTGAAATGAATTTTTTTTTCTGTTTCAAATCTGTCTATCATGTCACTATTCTGGCATTCTTGTCATATAAGCAATCTCAATTACCTGACTACCTGGCATATATGTACAATGGATTGTCAATATTCCTGTTCGTTTAAGTTGTGTTGTTGCTTCAGGTATTCAGTATATGCTCATGTCGAAGATGACCGCTTCCTGAACTGATTAGTTTCTTTTAAAAAAAATTAAAAAAAAATTAAAAAAAATTAAAAAAAAATTTGACCCTGGCCACATTTATGTGCCATTCACTACATACAAAATTCCTTGTTTGCTAGTCGTTGATTTTTTTTTTAACACACATTTTCATGTTCTGCCCAAAAATGGGTTTGGGTTAGGAACACATTTTAAGGACAGTAGTTGATGCTCCATGACATTTGGTAGAGTTAGGTGCGAGTGCGGCTAGTTTGACGTGTAGGACATGTAGGCTATTGCCGAAATTTACAGTGAGAGTGCTGGGTTTAGGTATGGATAGTGGGACAGGGTATTGGGGAGATGGGTTGATTTATAAAAGAGAAAAAAACGGTTTTAGCCTGCAATTGAAGCACAGACGGGCCTGAGAGAAAACATAGAGGCATGCACAGAGTGCAGCTTTGGCTCCTTGAATAAAGAGCAAGCCTTGTGGAGGTGCAGAACTCTTCTGGGAGATGGGGTAGCATAACAAGACTATTATGGAAAAGCTTTTTTAAAATCCGAGCTTGGGAAGTATCCTAATGACTATATCAAGACGGGAAATAACTTTTGCTGTATTTGGATAGAAGGTTTTTTCGGTGCGACATGATTGTGGAGAAAAATTTAAATTGAGTAAGTTTTGAGTAATAAAGGTCAATAAGGAAGGAAGAAGAAAATATTTTGGTCATGATGGCCACAAGAAATTTATTATTGAAAGAAGAGTATTATTGCATCTATTACTTTTATTAACTAATACAATTTGTAGCAAAATGCAGAGTGAAATCAGCAATTAGTCCGCTATTAACGTAAGAAATAAATGCAGTGGACTACAGAAAACTTGTAAAGAAGGGAATGTTTAGACATTTCAGATGTGTGGAACATGTGTATATCTGTTTGTTTATATTTGATCTTTTTTGAATTTTTGTTAAACTTAATCTATGCAGGATTTTTATCAGAGAATTAAAGCGTTTGGACAACATCACTCAGTCTCCTTTCCTGTCACATGTTACATCCAGTATCCAGGGGCTAACCACAATCCATGCTTACAACAAGACCGGAGAGTACCGACGCAGGTTAGTACTGTGCACCAAAATGGTGGATTGTAAAATGGAAATAATGCATCATCCAACTTACCAGGAGTAGCTAGTCTATTTTATAATGTAAAAGCAAAATACTGCGGATGCTGGAAATCTGAAATAAAAACAGAAAATGCTGGAAATATTCAGCAGGTCTGGCAGCATCTGTGGAGAGAGAAACAGAATTAACATTTCAAGTTGACGACCTTTCGTCAGAACTGGAAAAAGTTAGAGATGTAACAGATTTTAAGCAAGTGCAGGGAAAGGGAGGAAAGAACAAAAGTTTTTATTTTATAATGTGTTACTCCCACACACGCAAATTTCTTTCACACTTTGTTTAAAAGTATTATATTGACAAGCACACAGTCAGCTCCTTTGCAGCAGAAAATAATTTCTAATTGAATTTCTAATTTAAAAATATTTTTAAAAACTACATTTGACCATAAATTGACCTGATGATCTTCCTAAGAGCAATTAGCTTCTTACTGATCACAAGGCACACCAGTTGTACCTTGTGACCTTGCAGTAACACAAGCTACATACATCCTAGATTGTAAGGCAATCCGAGGTTGAAAGTCTGATGATTATGCCATGTCAGTTTGTGTGAGAGTACTAATTACATGGCATACTTATTGCTGATTGGTTAATGTGAACTATTGTATGTTTCTTTTCAGGTTCCAGGAGCTGCTAGATGCTAATCAGGCTCCATTCTTCCTTTTCACCTGCGCAATGCGCTGGCTCGCGGTGAGACTGGATATAGTCAGTATTGCACTTATCGGCACAACTGCAGTGATAATAGTTGTAATGCATGGACGCATTCCTCCAGCTTATGCAGGACTTGCAATTTCTTATGCTGTCCAGGTTTGTACAAGATACTGCCAACAGAGAATTTAATTGTCTTAATATTTACTACTCTTCCATATGTGACATTGAATTGTTTTCTGGTTTGAATTCTTCTGGTTTTCTCTGATTTCATAGCAGAGTGATCAACAGTTCAAACTAAAAAGGTCATTCATTCACTAGATTTCATAGTTTATTCAGAAAATGAGTAAAATTTGGTTCGGTTTACTATGACTTTATTTTTCTTGCAGATGACCGGTTTATTTCAGTTTACTGTCCGACTTGCTTCTGAGACTGAGGCTAGGTTCACCTCTGTGGAGAGAATTGATCATTACATAAAGGTACTAGTTAATTTGCTACTCTATTGATGTAAAACGCTGAGCCGAATTTTCTGCAACTCCATACCACTGTTGGGGCCAGGTACATAGCATACAACTTATTGGAAAAACGGGTGTACTGCTCGCAGTATTGTCTTAATTGAAAGAAAGAAAGAACTTGCATTTATGTAGTGTCTTTCATGACCTCGGGACGTCACAAATCACCTCATGGCCAATGAATTACATTTGAAATGAAGTCACCGTTGTAATCTGGGGAAATGCAGCAGCCAATTTGTGCACAGCAAGATAGCAAAAGCAGCTGTGTGATAAATGACCAGTTAAACTGTCTTGGTTGTGTTGGTTGAGGACACCAAGTGCTGTGGGATCTTTTATGTTATGTTCACCTGAGAGGGCAGACAGGACCTCTGACCCATGCTTTGAGAGAGGAGGGGAGAAGGGCATGCAATGGCTTTTGGAAGATCCTCTGCTAAAGAAAAATAATGGACAAATTTAATACAAAGTTTGCCTGCATGTTTGCCTGGGAAGAATGTACCTAGTGATTTACCAGGAGTTCAGGAGACCTGTTGAGCTGGATCATGCTGGAAGGGCAAGGAGGAGAAAGTTGATGGAGCTCAGCTTATGGACAAATTGGTAACTGCTTTTGTGAATTGTTTAATGTGAACCAATTTTTATTTAGGAATTTAAAGTAGATTGGTAAGGAACTGTCATGGCAACTGTATCTTGAACATTTTTTTTGCTCGATTGTAATTGGGTAGATTTTATTTAAATGTAAAACAATTGGAGAAAAGATTGAAATGGGGGAGAAAGATTTTGTGTAATTTTTATGTAAATAATCAAAAAGTTTCAAAAAAGGTTCCCAATTTAAAAAAAAAAAACTCCTTTAAATATTTAACCACGAGAAAGAGAAAATTGACACTGAATCATGACGTAAATGATAAAATCCATATGTATACGTACGCACACACTTTTTCATCTCCCTCATTTTTGCTTGTGAGCGGTGAGGAAGCTCCACAGCTGGTTGGAGAAAGGGCAAGAAGTGAATGATTGAAGAGGAGAGATCATTCCTGAGCAGCAGGACTGGTCTGTGGTAAGGGTGGAAGCTTGCCAAAGATCAGAGGGTAAGGAGGGAAGATCTTAGGTAGGGATTGGAGCGAGTAGCAACCAGGGGCTCAGATGTGGATTGAACAGAGTTGGAAACTTCCTGGAAGGCCTTATGGAGGCAAGTTATGAACTGTATTTTCCTTTTTCCATGTATGCTAGACTGTAAGTGGGGAACTGTGGTGGCTAACCTGGAGCTGAATATTTTTTGTGTTTTCTGATCAGCTTTGTGTTTGTACTGTTAAAAACAGCTAAAGACAAAGCACCAGAAGTGTGTTTCCTTCTATCGTGTTTCTCAACTAAACCTCGTGCATGTGACTTCAGACATATAATTACAGTAGTAGATTTCCTGTGGCACAGTGCAATTGTAGTGTAGGTATGGAGAATGATGTGGGTGTTATCTTTGCTGATGCTGCCATTTGTTTTTTCATCAAGGCTTTGCAATTTTATCTGTTGTAGATGTGGGGATTAGGAGCATTTAGGGGCAAGTTTTGAGCCTACAAACTGAGTTTTGGGGAGATGTTGTCGTTGCTGCAGTTCCCATGTCTTGCAAGGGCAGGTCTCCAGGGCCATATTAAGAGATTTGGGAACCCCCAGAAGAGCTACTTTGTGTTTTTTCTGTTAACCAGAAGTGAATGAAATGTACATATTACATCAGCATGGCAATAGGAATCTTGCTGAGTTTTGCTTGGGATCATTCAGTACTAATTATTAGATCTGGCTGCATATTCTCCCCCGCATCATATACGTACACACAGTGCGGTATGGCAGCTGTAGCTCCTATGACCGGAAAGCCCTGCAGCAGGTAATCAAAACTGCCCAACGCATTACCGGCACCCGGCTACCGACTATAGAGAACATCTACCAGAAACGCTGTTTACGGAGGTCACTGACCATCATCAAAGACCCTACCCACCCCAGCCACAGTTTGTTCGCCCCCCCGCCATCTGGGAGACGCTACAGATGCATTCACACCCGAACGACCAGATTTAGGAACAGCTTCTTTCCCAGGGCTGTCATCCTACTGAACTCTACAAATAAACTCTAAAGCTTGCACATCTGCCAATGCACTTTATTATGTTTATGTTTATGTATTACAAGCCAAATGAATGTTAAATGTCATAATCTAAATGTACACTCTCGGGAGCCGCAAGCCTACATTTCGTTGTACTGCACTTGTGCACTAACAATGACAATAAAGTTGATTTATTATTATTATTATTATTATTACAGCCCATGGAATCCAGGGTGCCTTGGCACATTGGATACAAAACTGGCTTAGTGGCAGAAGGCAGAGGGTGATGGTCGAAGGTTGTTTTTGTGACTGGAAGCCTGTGGCCAGTGGGGTACCACAGGGATCGGTGCTGGGTCCCTTGCTGTTTGTGGTCTACATTAATGACTTGGATATGAATGTAAAGGGTATGATCAGTAAGTTCGCGGATGATACAAAAATTGGTAGGGTGGTAAATAGCGAGGAGGGTAGCCTCAGTCTGCAGGACGATATAGATGGGTTGGTCAGATGGGCGGAACAGTGGCAAATGGAATTTAACCCGGAAAAGTGCGAGGTGATGCACTTTGGGGGGACTAACAAGGCAAAGGAATACACAATGAATGGAAAGACCCTAGGCAAGACGGAGGGTCAGAGGGATCTGGGTGTGCAAGTACACAGATCCCTGAAGGCGGCGGAACAGGTGGATAAGGTGGTAAAAAAGGCATATGGGATACTTGCCTTCATTAGCCGAGGCATTGAATATAAGAGCAAGGAGGTTATGATGGAGCTGTATAAAACACTGGTTAGGCCACAGCTGGAATATTGTGTGCAGTTCTGGTCGCCACACTACAGGAAGGATGTGATCGCGTTAGAGAGGGTGCAGAGGAGGTTCACCAGGATGTTACCAGGGCTGGAGCGCTTCAGCTATGAAGAGAGACTGGGCAGGTTGGGTTTGTTTTCCTTGGAGCTGAGGAGGCTGAGGGGGGACATGATTGAGGTGTACAAAATTATGAGGGGCATAGATAGGATGGATGCTGAGGAGCTTTTTCCCTTAGTAGAGGGGTCGATAACTAGGGGGCATAGATTCAAGGTAAAGGGCGGGAGGTTTAGAGGGGATTTGAGAAAGAACTTTTTCACCCAGAGGGTGGTTGGAGTCTGGAACTCGCTGCCTGAAAGGGTTGTGGAGGCAGAAACCCTCACAACATTTAAGAAGCATTTGGATGTGCACTTGAAATGCCATAGCATACAAGGCTACGGGCCAAATGCTGGAATATGGGATTAGATTAGACAGGGCTTGATGGCCGGCGCGGACACGATGGGCCGAAGGGCCTCTATCCGTGCTGTATTACTCTATGACTATGACTCTATGAGACCTGCGCCACGTGACCCCCCCCCCCCCCCCCCACACCTCAAACCTGTGATTTCGAGTGCTAATAGTACTAAATCCAGTAATTGAATGGTGAATGAGCAAATCTTCATTCTGGAAATTGAGAAATTGACTTTTTTTAAACAGCTTGACCACAATTGGCTGAATTTCTATGTGAAATGGTTCCTTTGAATGGACTTCTTACAGAAAGAAGGGCTCCAGATTGTGGAGTTAGGCATTGAAGAAAGGGAGAATGGATAATTCTGCATACTTGTTCTAAAGTGCAGGCATCATAATAACCTCCTGCTTTATTTTTCATGTCTAACATTTCTGATAACGAAAAAAGTTTTCATTTCTGGCAGAATAGATTTTCTTCTGTTGCAAAACTTGCAACAGTTAACTGAGTATGTGTAAGCCATTAATGAGGAAGTATAACACTTTGCTGGCTTTACTTATGCTGTCATATGAAAAGTAATAGAAATATTATGATATATAAGTATCTGTGTATAGCTATTTTTATGAACTTGCTAGTTTTTCATCATTCCCTTTCATTCATGACCTACTGATAGGTATAAATTGGATAGATGCTATGCTTTCTGTAAACAAACATTTAAGTAATTCACTGTATTCCAGTTCATTCTGCAGTTGTGATGAGATGCAAAACATCTGGGATTCTTGGTCTTAATTTTTGAACTAATTTTAATTTGATACAGTTTTGAGAAGCCATGCTCACCCCAGAGTATTTATATGCCAGATATCTTGTAACTTCTTTTAATTTTCCATTAGACTCTGGAATTGGAGGCTTCGGCTCACGTTAAGGATAAAACTCCACCTGCAGATTGGCCTCAACATGGGCAAATGACATTTGAAAATGTAGAGATGCGATATCGTGAGAATCTACCTCTGGTGCTAAAGAAAGTGTCTTTTACCATTAAACCTCAAGAAAAAATTGGTATTGTGGGGAGAACTGGGTCAGGTAAGAAATGCATTGTTAAATATGTGCTTTCAATTGTACTGGTTCAGTTGGTCAGGTGAGGAGCTCTTTTCAAGTTGGCCTAGGGAGGAGTGGAACACCAACTTGAGTTTTGGTTAAGTTTGTAACTGACAAATAAAATAATGTGGGTGAAAAAATTGCATTTTTTCTTTGTTTTGGCAGGAAAGTCATCACTAGGAATAGCACTGTTCCGATTGGTTGAACTCTCTGGTGGTTCAATAGTTATTGATGGGGTGAATATTACTGAAATTGGTTTGGCTGATCTTCGCAGCAAACTAGCCATTATCCCCCAAGAACCAGTTTTGTTCACTGGTACTGTAAGGTAAGCCCCTTGGTTCTGCAAAATTCCAACTCCCTAGTAATTTATATGTATTTATTATATAATAATCTCTGCAAAGAGCTACTGTAATGTAATGCATCTGTGTATTAGAGTACTATAAGCCTTAAAATGTTGAAGTTTTTTTAAATTTAGAGTCAGCAGACTTGTCTTGTACCTTTGTACCCCACTTAGAGTTGCATGAAGCAATATGTTGAAATGAAAGCTTGTAGAAAGAAATTGTGTAGGAACCATTCCACATAAGTCAGTTTAAGTACAAGGACCAATCAGCAGGGTTAAAGAAGTGATTCCTTCCCTCCTCCCAACAAATTAACTGGGGGAGGGGGCCGGTGTTTTGGTTGTACACTGAGACAGCGGCTCTGATATTAACCAAACTGCCCAGCAGGAACGGGATGGGTGAGTGGTTAAAATAGCAAAAATCAACTTACCGCCCCATTTCTGCTGGAAAACGGCCAATCGCCATTTTAACCCATGAGCTGAATGGTGGCAATGCACCTGCCGAAAACAGGCAGGTCCCTCATTACTAGATGTAAATCGGGGTCCTGTGATTTAATTGGGACCCCAATGTGATTTTTAACTGGGTTGGTCAGAAGTCCTGCCCAGTAGCCTACCCACCGAGTTAAAACCTCGTGGGATTGGCTTCACTAACTGATATGACTGATTCCAATCAGCTACTGACACTCGAATCATGGGGATAAGAACATAAGAAATAGGAGCTGGAGTAGGCCATTTGGCCCCTTGAGCCTGCTCCGCCATTTAATGAGATCATGACTGATCTGATCTTTGGCTCAGCTCCATTTCCCTGCCCGCTCCTCATAACCCTTCACTCCCTTATTGTTCAAAAATCTGTCTATCTCCACTTTAAATATATTCAATTCAATGACCCAGCCTCCACAGCTCTCTGGGGCAGATAATTCCACAGATTTACGACCCTATGAGAGAAGAAATTCCTCATCATCTCAGTTTTAAATGGATGACCACTTATTCTGAAACTATGTCCCCTAATTCTAGATTCCCCCATGAGGGGAAACATTGTCTTTACATTTACCTTGTTGAGCCCCCTCAGTATCTTGTATATTTCAATAAGATCACCTCTCATTCTTCTAAACTCCAATGAGTATAGGCCCAACCTGCTCAACCTTTCTTCATAAGTCAACCCCTTCATCTCAGGAATCAACCTCGTGAACCTCCTCTGAACTGCCTCCAATGCAAGTATATCCCTCCTTAAATAAGGAGACCAAAACTGTACGCAGTACTCCAGGTGTGGTCTCACCAATACCCTGTATAGTTGTAGCAGGACTTCCCTGCTTTTGTACTCCAACCCCCTTGCAATAAAGGTCAACATTCCATTTGCCTTCCTGATTACTTGCTGTATCTGCATGCTAACTTTTTGTGTTTCATGCACAAGGACCCCCAGATCCCTCTGTACTGCAGCATTTTATAATCTCCATTTAAATAATAATTTGCTTTTTTATTTTTCTTACCAAAGTGGATAACCTCACACTTTCCCACATTATACTCCATCTGCCAAATGTTTGCCCACTAACTTAGCCTGTCTATATCCCTTTGCAGATTCTTTGTGTCCTCTTCACAACTTGCTTTCCCACCTATCTTTGTATCATCGGCAAATTTGGCTACATTACACTCTGTCCCTTCATCCAAGTTATTCATATAGATTGTAAATAGTTGAGGCCCCAGCACTGATCCCTGTGGCACCCCACTAATTACCGTTTGCCAACCAGAAAATGACCCATCTATCCCGACTCTGTTTTCTGTTAGTTAGCCAATCCTCTATCCATGTTAATATATTACCCCCAACCTGTGAGCTCTTATCTTTTGAAGTAACCTTTTTTGTGGCACCTTATTTAATGCCTTCTGGAAATCCAAATACACCACATCCACTGGTTTCCCTTTATCCACCCTGCTCGTTACATCCTCAAAGAACTCCAGCAAATTTGTCAAACAGGATTTCCCTTTAATAAAACCATGCCGACTCTGCTTGACTGCATTGTGATTTTCCAAATGTCCTGCTGCTGCTTCCTTAATGATGGACTCCAGTATTTTCCCAATGACTGATGTTCGGCTAACTGATCTATAGTTTCCTGCTTTCTGTCTCCCTCCCTTCTTAAATAGGGGTGTTACATTTGTGGTTTTCCAATCCGCTGGGACCTCTCCAGAATCCAGGGAATTTTGGTAGATTGCAACCAATGCATCCACTATCTCTGCAGCCACTTCTTTTAAGACCCGAGGATGCAGGCCATCGTGTCCAGGGGACTTGTCCACCTTTAGTCCCATTATTTTACTGAGTACTTTTTCTTTAGTGATAGTGATTGTTTTAAGTTTCCCCCCTCCCTATAGCCCCTTGATTATGTATTATTGGGATGGTTTTAGATACAAAATATTTGTTCAAAGTCTGTCATTTCCCTGTTCCCCATTATTAATTCCCCAGTCTCCTCTAAGGGACCAATGTTTACTGTAGCTACTCTCTTCCTTTTTATATACCTGTAGAAGCTCTTACTATCTTTTTATATTTCTTGCTAGTTTACTCTCATCATCCATCATCTCTTTTTTAGTCGTCCTTTGCTGGTTTTTTTAAATTTCCCAATCCTCTGGCCTCCCACCAATCTTGGCAACATTGTATGCCTTTGTTTTCAATTTGATACCATCCTTTACTCCCTTAGTTAGCCACGGATGGTGCTCCCTTCTCTTAGTCTTTCTTTCTTACTGGAATATATTTTGTTAAGTTCTGAAATATCTCCTTAAATGTCTGCCATTGCTTATCAACCGCCTTACCCTTTAATCTATTTTCCCAGTCTACTTTAGCCAACTCTGCCTTCATACCTTTGTAATTGCCTTTGTTTAAGATCAGGACACTGGTTTGAGACCCAACTTTCTCACCCTCCAATTGAATTTGAAATTCAACCATGCTATGATCACACTCTTTCCTAGAGGATCCTTTACTATGAGATCATTTATTAATCCTGTCTCATTACACAGTATCAGATCTAAGATAGCCTGCTTCCTGGTTGGTTTCACAACGTATTGTTCTGGGAAACCATCCCAAATACACTCTGAACTCTTCCTCGAGGCTACCTTGGCCAATTTGATTTGTCCAATCAATATGAAGATTAAAATCGCCCATAATTATTGCTGTACCTTTCTTACAAGCCTCCATTATTTCTTGATTTATACTCTGTCCAACAGTGTAGCTACTGTTAGGGGGCCTATAGGCTATGCCCACCAGTGATTTCTTTCCCTTATTATTTCTTATCTCCACCCAAACTGACTCTACATCTTGCTCTTCTGAACCAATATCATTTCTCACTACTGCACTGATTTCATCCTGTATTAACAGAGCTACCCCATCTCCTTTTCCTTTCTGTCTATCCTTCTGAAATGTCAAATACCCCTGAATATTCAGTTTCCAGCCTTGGTCACCTTGCAACCATGTCTGTGTAATGGCTATCAGATCATACCCATTTATATCTATTTGTACCGTCAACTCATCTATCTTGTTACGAATGCTGCGTGCATTCAGATAAAGAGCTTTTAATTTTGTCATTTTACTATTTTTCCGTGCTTTGACCCCACTTTCTGATGCACTTTCTGTCCCTTCCTGTCACACTCTGGTTACCATTACCCCTATCGCTACCCTGCTCTATTGCCTTCTCCTTTCACTTTGACTTTTTAAATTCCCGCCCACCTGAACCCTCCCTCCCACTATTTAGTTTAAAGCCCTCTCTACAGCCCTACACATGGCTGTTGACACCCCTCCACAACCTTGTCATGCTTGAACAGATTCCCAACTGGCTCTAAATTCCTCCAGTCAGCTGGCTAATTCCAGAACTTACAAAATGATCTTCCAAAATCCTGTCTCAAATACACTGTCCTGATGGCAGCCGTGATCTTGTCTTTCATTATAGGCTGTTTAATTGAACTTATTAGCATATGGATGCTTCACCACAATGAGATAAGCTAGCTCGGTATAGATCTGGGATTGGATTGGAAATCTTTCTAATTTCTACAGTTTATTGCTACTCCACAGTGCTCAGCCAGAGTTGTGGGCAGGCCCTGAATTAACAACTGTATCGTTTTCTTGTTTACTTTGGCAGATACAATCTAGATCCTTTTCAACAGTATTCTGAGGAGCAGGTATGGGATGCACTGGAGCGAACACACATGAAAGAATGTGTAAGTACTGTAAATGAATTATTTATGATCAGTATTGTATAATCTGCAGCACTGTAAAGGTGTAGATAGATAACGTGTATAGTAGTTAACTATTTGAACTGATAAAGAAGATTTTTTTAGTAACAATCTAGGTTTGGGTATTGATGGAGGATGAAACTGATATGCACCCTGTTAGAATTTTGTTAAGTATATAATAAAGTTTATTTATTTATTTATTCAGAATGTGTAGAATTGCATGGTGGTGTCGGTTAGAACTGTGTCCATTCAGCATTGTGAGCTGGATTTAAATCCACCTCTGGCTAATGGATGGATGTTTATTATTGGCTTGCATACACTTGCACTTTACTCTTTTCAGTCATAAGGCTCATGAAAAATGTTTGGTGTAATTTCCTAGTGGAAATGGATCTGCAGCATCAATACACCAAATCAATTTTCTTTGAGGTTGAGGCAGAGTACATGGAGCTTTAATTCACATCCAGGAATGTGATGTTTAACTGGCTTTGCTGAATGCTGATACTAGGAGCACAGCTAAAAATTGAGATTTTTTAAATATAAATAGCTTTTTTGGAGTTTGTAGCTGTAAAGAGCTCTTATGCACTGGGAAGTAAAACACATCGGCCTAGAAATTGGGTTGAGATGCCAAAGTGGCGCCAAGATCACCTGGGCACTGATTTTTGCGCAGCGTTCGGAGCATTAGCAAACATCAGAAATTCAGTTTCAGCGCCCCTAGAGGGAGTCGGGGCGAGGCTTGAGGCGCTCCGCGTCCCTCTTAGGGCGCTGAAACTGAATATTGCAGCGCAACGTGCCGCAGCGCCATACGCTGCGGCACGGCACGCTGCGGTACTGCAGGCCTTCCTCCCATTGTTAAGGGGGAGGGGCCTGTAACAGCGCGATCCCCGATCGCGAGTGCCGGCAAAAGAGCCCGGCACCGAGAAGTGCCAGGTTCTCGGGAAACAGCCGGCAATGCCGCGGGGGGGGGGGGGGGGTCAGGAGGCCGGGGACGGAGGTGTTGGCAGGCGGCCGCCCCGCACCTCCACCTTAACTTGCGGCACAGCAAGGCCCCGTGAACCGGGCGCGGGTAGCGAACGGCGCTACTGCGGCGTTCGCAACCAAATATCGCGATCGGGGCGCTGCGCACACCGATGAAGTCATCGGTGGCGGTGCACCGCAACAGGCTAACGCCACCATTAGCGCCCCCGCTGAATATCGCGGAAGGCGCGGCCAGTAGCGCTACAGCCACTGACTGCCCTCTTTAGGCGCTAACTGGTGGCGCAGCCCACCGAATTTCTAGGCCCAAATGTTTTAGTTATAAGGTGCCTTCAAACTGATTTATTATCTTTTCTATTCCATGCAGATCTCTCAGCTGCCTTTAAAATTGGAATCTGAGGTGGTGGAGAATGGAGACAATTTCTCAGTAGGAGAAAGACAGTTAATATGTGTGGCTAGGGCCCTACTGCGGAGATGTAAGGTAAGAGTTGAAAGGCAGGGCAGATTCTTGATGGGTGTTAATAAAATAATAATCATTCCATGTACATCAAGGGGGTAATTTTGCAAGGCTACACGCCTGAAATAAAGTCTTGCAAGTGCTGATTATGGATTGGGAAATTGGGCCTACAATGCCTTGGATTTGTACCTCATGGTCACTGACCCCCTCAGGCAATCAAATGAAGTTCCTGGATCACAGAGAAAATGCCAAAAATAATTCTCCCTGAATTGGCCTCGGGTGTTTTTTTTTTACCTTATTTTGCCTCTCCTTTGAAATTACATGACCACTAGTGAGCAGGAACATGAGTCACAATGCTTTGATATGTCGTGGCTGTTTGGGACTGACTCAGTGGACCAGCTGGCGTTTTCCTGTCTCTCTTTTTGTATGTTTGTATATATGTTTGGCTCTTTCTCCACTATCATGCTTGCCGCCAGTGATGGGTGGTGAATATATGGCGTGGCTTACCCAGGGAAGTAGCGGAGATCCATTGTGTGGAAAAATTTAAGGGAAAATGTACCTGAGGGAGTTGGTGATTGAGGGGTATTTGGTTTTGGGACCAGTCAGATGAACTGTAAAACTTTCTACAGTCCTTGTTACAAATGAACATAAGGTGATTTTCAGAAGTTCTGTAACTTTGCACTGCCAATTGACATGTTCCTCACCAGAGAAATTTCCTATCATAACTCTGAGATGGGATAAAGGCTGCGACAGGAGATCCCTTTTGTTGAGCTGATTATAGGCGACACATTAGCAGCCTCAAGAAAAACCTCTATAAATAAGGCTTAGAATTCAACATGGAAGATGTTTGTTCCTTGGTGTTGTGAACAGGGAATCAATCCCATTGTGTTTCAGATGCTTCTATTCATTTGCATACATATGGCAGCACACTTCTTCTAACCATGCCTCTCTGGAAAGATTCTTAGAAAAACATGTTTGATTTCCATTTCATCACTGGAACCTGGAAGACAAATCCAAAATGGACTGTTCATGGAACTTGTTTGGAATCTAAACCTGGTCTTGAATAACCTAATATATACCCTCAGTTTGAATTATTAAGGATGTTCTAAATAAAGCTGCTTATTTGGAAGACCATCTTATTGCTGTGTTTAGTGTACTAAAAGAGCAATTTAACCAATTGTCACGTACCATGAGGGACAGTGTGATACTTGGGCCTCAACCCAACTTACTTTCCAAAATGGAGATTTGTCTCCCGCAGTAAACTAATACCCTCTTCATTCTGATTCTCCATGTTAGTAGCCTGCCTTCATGTTGTAGGTGTATGAAAGATATTTCCTGGTTTTTAAAAATGAATGCTACCCCAGGTGAACAATTGTTTTAAATGTTTTCTTTAGTCTATGTGTAAAGTTCTGTTTCTGAATGTTACAGATCCTGGTGTTGGATGAAGCTACAGCTGCCATGGATACAGAAACGGATTCTCTGGTGCAAGAAACAATCCGGGAATCATTTGCTGAGTGTACAATGTTGACCATTGCTCACCGTTTGAATGCAGTTCTCAGCTGTGATCGCATCATGGTGCTAAGTCAGGGCCAGGTAACAAAAATTTCCAGTTTTTATTGGGAAAGAATCCTGCCAAGAGAAGGGGGGAGTTTGTTTAATTATGCATGCTTAACAGAACATTTAAAGAAAAAAGTAGATCCTGTTGAGTTTCAGTATTGAACAAGTGCTTAACAAATAGAATTCCACATTTTCTTTAATCACCATGGATATTGTATATAAATCATGGATGTTAGCTGAATTTATAGCTTGTCAAGTTTAACTGGTATGGAATTACTGGTGAAGGAACATTTCTACAGTTAGTGAGCATCCTCTAGTGATAAGACAAGCCTACTTTATAGTTTAATAAAGCAATATTTATATCCTCTTTCAGGTTATGGAATTTGATGAGCCGTCTGTTCTTCTAGCCAATGAGAACTCAAGATTTTGTGCAATGTTTGCTGTTGCTGAAAATAAGGTCGCTGTAAAGGGCTAATAGTCGACAGGATTTTCTCCAGAATCAAGTTACTTGCTGCCTGTGACAGGTTGCCTCCATTTCTCTATCCAGGGACAACATATCCTCAGTTGTTTTACAGCAGCTTGCACCATTCATGTACCTTCATAATAGTTCTAGCTACACTTTAAGACTTTGTTTTCCATATTTTCTTATACATTTCATAATTAAAAGCTGAGTTCATTCTATTAATTTCAAATGCACTCTTAAGGTTCAGGGAGCCTTGGATGTTGATAGTCCCATATGCCTATAGTTAAGCTTTACACATTACAGGTCTATAAATCTGTACATAGAATATTTGCAGTGCATACATGCTGTACTTTATTTTGTATTCTATTTTTGCACTGTTAATATTGTGCTTTCTTTTATATTCTACTCCTGTACAGTTTTGCACTGTATCAGAGTCTGCTATTTAACTGTGAGACAGTTGTCAATGTTGAGCTATATTTATATAGAATAAAGAGTGCACCAATTCATAAATCAACAAATTAATATCCATCACCGTTTAATCCAGACAGCAGTGGGTGTTGCTTTGGTAATGGTACTGAATGGATGTATTTTAATCATTCTGATTCTAGTATGACACAAATTTCTTTGGGGTTTTTTGTTATTGGGGAAAAATATACCTCAGGTTCAACTTATTTTACTGTAGGATTGTACTGTCGGCATTTACTGTCCATGTGCACTGTGGGTATAAGCTATTTCCTGAAGGCCACATGAAAGTGGTTACTGCTGTTACCATAGAAGGCTTGTTTTACCAGTCCAGACAATGTCGCACGTATTTGTCACCTTGTACATCTTAGAGCCTTAGCATGATTTTACAAACTAAGCAAACCTGTCCTGTTAAATCTTTAAATATAAATAAACTATTTTACACTTAATACATTAAACTTATTCTAGTTTTTGTACCTCAGTAAATATTAGCAATAAACCATGAATACTTGTATTGGGTGTGGATGATAAAACTGAAAAATAGATGGCAAGACATGTAATCTTTCTTGAAACCATGTCTAAAAATTATTTTACTCATATCCAGGTAAAAACTACTGGCATATAATTATTTCTCATCTATTGGTGGCAGAAGTTTAGTTGCTACACAAGGAAGTATTTTACCACCTTATTTTGTTACTGGTTTACCATCCTTTTACCAACATACTCTAAAGTTCTTGTGAAATATTTTGGAAGTCTATGCAGAATGGCAAAATCTTGCACAAATCATTAATGTTGATTTCTGTGTTTTTAGAATGTTCTTTTCCCAAACTCCAATGTAATACCTCCATTAGCTGGTTGTGTTGATGAAAGCTTTAAGCTTTTGCCATTACCAGTGTCAAGATTTGTACGTACTGCTATAAAACCTGTGACATACATACAATCTGTATTTCCACTGTCTGCCAACATCTCAACTTACAGGATGTGTACAGTTTGCCAAAGTATTCAACAGAGCTAGCCTTGAGAAGTATTCTTGGAAGAATCATGGCGGTGCTCAATATTCCACACAACCGTGAGGTATCAGTTCAGCTCGTCTAAGAAAACCTAAGAGATCACACTCCGGACATATACAGAATCAAGTGTAAATCAGCAAAATGAGGATTCAGCTTTTTTTTTTGTGGGGGGCGGGTGGAGGAGGGAAAAGCACATTGACTATTTTACACCAGTTGACTGCAGCTTTTGATGGATGCAGTGGTGTGGAAGAAACGAATACGGCGATACCCTCTGCTTTGACGACACCCTTCCATAGAAGTGATTTTTCTCAAGACATATGCATATGCAAACAAGAAACCTCTTGAATGATGAAATACAGAAATGGTTGCTAACTAAATAGTGACGGTTCCATTGAGGCAGAAAAACTGTTTACTTCAGTATTTCTTTGCAGTTCTAAGTGTATGAAAATTTAAACTTATGCTCAACTCTGGTTCTGAGCACCTTTTTCCTGCAGGAAACATTTGATTGTCACCATGCTCCAGATCATACAGGTAATGTGAAAGAAAAAGCTTTGAATTTATGCAGCACCTTTCACGCTCTCGGGATGTCTCCAAGTGCTCCTCAGTTTTGTTTTAAAGTGTAGTTACTGTTTTTGTAGGTAAATGTGGCAGCCAGTTTGTGAATGGCAAGATCCCATGGCGAGCAATGAGATGAATGAGAAATTGATCTATTTTTGGTGGCTGGGACAGCCTTCAGAACCTTTACATCCTTGTGAATAGTCAGATGGGGCTTCAATTTAGTCTCATTTGAAAGACAGCACTTGATAATACTGACTGCCTTAGTACTACACTACAGTGTCAACCTCAAGTCCTGGGGTGGAACTTGAACACAATTGTCTGACTCCGAGCTTAGGGTGTCTGGCAATAGGGCAGTGAACTGTACAGTGCCCCCTGTGGAGTTCCCAGCACACTGTACAGTGCCCCCTGTGGAGTTCCCAGCACACTGTACAGTGCCCCCTGTGGAGTTCCCAGCACACTGTACAGTGCCCCCTGTGGAGTTCCCAGCACACTGTACAGTGCCCCCTGTGGAGTTCCCAGCACACTGTACAGTGCCCCCTGTGGAGTTCCCAGCACACTGTACAGTGCCCCCTGTGGAGTTCCCAGCACACTGTACAGTGCACCCCAGAGTTCCAGCACACTGTACAGTGCCCCCTGTGGAGTTCCCATATGGATGACTAATTGGCAAGGACTTCAGCAGAGGAAAATAAAGATCATGGTTCAGCAGGTCCTATCTGGGATTGGTGAACAACCAAGACATTATTGTACCTTCGACAAGATCTGTCATTTATAGTCGTCCATTTCAATGGTCAGATTCACCACAATCTAAACTGAGTCAAGCACTGACGAGGATATGGCTGCAGCACTTGACCTGACGCTTTAGGCTGAAGCCATTTGCCATCTTTACGATCCTGCATAGATTTATTCCAGTGGTCAGTGCAGAGTGCAGCCCCGTGCACAGTTGCTAATTTCATGACAGGTTCCATCCTTCACTAGGTGGGGCCCACATAGAAAAAACATGGGCAGAGTAAAACATGGGCAGAGTATGGCATCCTCACTGAAGATACGAATCTGTAATATCACAGTAATAACGAACCAATAATGCAATTACATCAATAAGCATAATGGCATTTTCTCCAATCCTTCACCCATGCAAGTATGGCACTGTTGCAAGATAAATTCCATGAATCTGTCAGCTTAAGACTTAGTATGGGTTGTGAACAAGACAAACAGTCGCAGCCAGGGGAATGTCTATCCACATGAATGAACCCTCCCATCAAAGGCAATCAATTTCACTTTTTACAAATGATGCTATTTGGCTGTTGAATACATTTCTTGTGTTCTTCCGCTGGTCATGTACTTTGTGTGCAATGTGCATCTTGTGCAAACTTGCAGACGCCTTTGGATAATAACTGCAAAGTAGAACATGGAGCAAGTTACAGTTTTTTCAAATTGTCACCATTTTTATTTTGCAACTCATCCCAACTAACATTCCAGAACTTACCATTTCTTTTCTGTACTACATTGGTATAATGCATTTAGCAGTTGAAGGAAGAATGTTAGATTACCTACTGTAAATGTAGTCGTCAACATTCTTTAAATATAGTTCAACTCCCACATACAAACTGAGAAACAGGGAGCGAAAGTTTTGTATCAGTTGAGCTTCCTAATTTTTTGCACTGATTGTCTTACTGCATCAACTTGCTGCTACACCCTTTCAAAAAAAAATAGGTCGCCTACTCGAAAATGACTTCATGGAGTTGGGGGAAGACCACATTTGTATGATTTTTGTTATATTAAACTCTTAAGAGACTGTGTCTTTGTGATTTTCCTCCTATTTGGATGACAGCCTATTGATTTGTTTGTGGAGGTTGAACCAGTTTCAAAAATTAGAAAACATACTAACAACTCCGTCAAGATTTATCTTTGTGAAACAATGCTGGCATATTCATTGTGATCATTAAAAATGCTTTTTAAACTTAATTTACATATTTGATACTTTCTGTTTTTAAAAAAAAAAAAAATGGAAATTCTAGCTGTGCACAGAGTGTATATTTATTGTGTAATTGGGGGATGATATATTACTGAATTCTGAGAACTGGACCTAACTTGTACATGCTGACTGGAAACTGGACTTTCCATTATTATTCACGCATTTTAAATGCCTGTCACATATTCAAAATGACATGTTTGGCTCCCTACAGGCAGCTTCTGAAAGACTCCATTCTTGAATGTATCCGCTTCGGACACTGCAAGCCTATCACATCTATTTTAAGATGATGGCTTTTAAGGTGCAGGTTTTTAAAAAATGATTACTTTTGTACTGGATGGAAATGATAAAAATTACAGCATTGATGGAGGCTTTTTGAACAGTCAACTGGAGTTTAGTACGCCAATCTAATTTTCCTACTCTGTCCCTGCATCCTTTTTATATCCTTTATTTTGAATACTTACCTAATTCCCTTTTAAATGATGTAGTCTGTGCCTTAATAAGCACTTGTGGTATAGCAGTCCATGTTGTAAACACCCTGTGTGTAGGAAACCTGCAACACCTTGCATAGTATAGTGTCTTTAACATGGGAAAAACTTGAGGCATGAGGAATAAAATGAATGCCGTGATAATCCCAAGTCTCTGGCCCAATGTTGGCAGTTCACCAACCAGTCGAAACAAACTTTAATTGTTTACTCTCAATTTTTCATAATTTTGAAAATTTCATCTATTGCACTGAATATCAATGCAAAAAAATGGAGCTGTCTAACAGCAAGCAACCCTCACTGAAGTTTTGCATAGCTTATGGGTATGGTAGCCAAGTGTTAATGGTGTTGGATGAGCAACCAGTGGTCATTGATTCAAACATCACAATAGAAAGTTGTAAAATTTAATAAATCTGCTATATTTTGGGCCAATATCAGAAGATGGTGATGAAAGTTGCTGTTTCATTAGTATCCTTCAGGTAAAGGAATCCGTACCTGGGCTGGTTCCAGTTCCATATTATGCGGTTGATTCTTAATGTCCTCAGTGTAACTAGGGCTTGCTTGCCAGTGTTGTCCCTGTCCCAATAACAAAGCAATTGCAGAGTAAAGCTGCCTCTTGTTTGCCTCAACAATGTGCCCGAACCTCAAACTTAGAGCACCCACTACACCATCATTTTATATTTCTCACACTAGCTATCTTTGTCACCTCCAGTGAGAGAGACTGCCATAATGCTAAATTAGGAGCAGTTTTGTGCTACAAATTCTAACTCTCAGGACATTGGATCAAATCTGCTCAGATTCATTCCACATGGAACCTTTATAGACAGTAAACAGAGAAGACTGTCCCCTCGGCAACCTGATTTTTAAAGCAGTCCTAGCTCCTGGGATGAACGAGTACAGTAACCCACTTTCACTGCCCTATTCCCTATGAAAGTACAATCTTGTTCTTGAAAGTTTTCTCCCATATTATTGGTCCTACCTATGACACCAAAATCAAACTCACTTCTTTAACTTTGTTCTGCAGCACTCATAGGAAACTCATTTTCTCCTGTGCAATACAAGACACGGCCATGACCCCTTTGTTATTTACCATCAATCATTAATGTATTCTACAGTATTTCTTTTGCCATTTAGAAAATGTTCAATTTTATTGCTACCGTCAACCAATTTAATCTAAACTGCACTTTGTAAGCTGTTACTTTGTTTATTTGAATTTTTTGACTGGTTCAGGCTTCAATTATTAAGGTAAAAATAAAGTATGAAATGAGGCAAAGTCATTTGGCCAATGAAACCTGTTTCGAGCAACAAACCATGTACAATTTACACTATTGTGGATCTTGCCCACAGTTAAGACTTCCAAGACAAGGCAGTAAAGCTGTGGAAGTGTTGTCTGGTTCCCAAAAGCAACTGAGTATCTAACTTCAGAATATAAATCTAATATTTTATTCAATATTGTAGTACAAAGTATGAGGTTCTGTATTAACAAACCTGTGTTACTAAGATGTAATTTTCTCCATGGCTTGCTGGGTAAACACAATGTACAGTCAGCTGACCTCAGCTGGGCTAACAGCAGGTGCAATAAAAAGTAGTTTGTGTTTTAGTTAGGGGAGAGGAAAATAAAATCATCCAAACTTCCCAGTCTTGCTTACAGTGACACCTGCTGGAAAGTATGAGTGCATGGACTTGGCTATGAATCCTCCAGAGTCAAACAGCCTACCAGCACTCCATGTCCAGATGCAAGAGAAGAATGGCTCATATGCTGAAGAAGGCAGTCACTTTCTCTGTTTTCTCTCTTTCTTTACTCTCATTTCCTCCCTTTGTAATTACTTTTCTTTGCTCTTGGCTCCCATGATAGCTGACATAAATGGTTCCTTCTGCTCAGCTACTGTCCTGTCTTTTTCAATTCTGATGCCATCAATCCTCCCATTCACAAAAAGCACCCTTCTGTCCTCATTAACTGCTGCCCTATCTCCAATCTTTCATCTTCAAGGTCCTTCAATATGTTATTACGTCCAGATTCATGCTCACTTCTTCTGCAACTCTGTTTTAATCTCGCCAATCGGATTTCTAGCCCCACAACACTCCTAACCAAAGTCACAAATTATATTCTCCGGTTCATTATCGCTCTTCGTCCTGTTCAACTACTCTGCTGCCTTCAACACCTCTCCTCGATTGTCCAGTTCGTTGGGACTTTCCTCATGTGGTTCCACTCTTGCATATCTGATCATAGTCACAGCATTTCTATCCAACCCCACACTGTCAGCTCTGGAGTTCTCCAAGGATCAATGCTTGCCAAACCAGCAACATTCTGCCCCTTGATGACAGCATCCACAGATGTAGGATTGGCTTCCACATGTACGTTGATGAAACCCAGCTCTACCTCTACACCACCTCTCCTGACTCTTCACTGCCTTTGCCAACAGCGTGCTTGTTTGATATCCAGTCTTAGATGAGCCACAATTTCCTCCAGCTGAACACTGGAAAGATTGAAGCCATTGTATTCAGCCTCCAATGCAAACTGCATGCCCTTCCCTGGCCACTATCTCCAGTTGAGCTAGACTGTTCACAACCATGGCATCCTGATCAGTCCCAAGCTGAGTTGCCAACTCCATAATCCTTTGCATCACAAAGATCACCTACTTCCATCTCCAACAGCCAGGCGTGCCCCAGAAAATTCTTTTCAGGAAAATATATTTTCTGAAAAGCTGCAGTCTAGCAGCTTGTTATCTACAATTTCTTTGGGCGAGGCATGCACTAAATAAAAAACACCTGTAACTGCAACTGCCAGAAATCAGCAGCTCAGCTTGACGCATTCCTGCCTTGAGTGTGTGCAGAAACAAGCATAGGAGAAAATTAGCCCCAACCACCTTCGGTTCTGCCCTCCAACTAATCTGGCTGGTGCAGACTGACAATTGCAGTGAACACTGCTGCCTTATTCTCTGAAAGGCTAACAATTGGCATATTGTTGCAGTTATTGTCCTTCCACCTTGCCCACTCCTTCCCTCTACCACTGAGCCTCTCTCCTGCAGCCATTGGCCGGCTCCCTCTCTGGCGCCCTCTAGCTGTTGCCCTGCTGGCTGCAGCCTCTCAGTTGCCGATCCTTTACTTCCTGTTTTTGCAGGGACCCGGGCTCTCTATTTTGTCCCTTAGATCTGCTTCTCTCTGGGGCTGCTTTTGTCTCTCTGACCCCAGGATCTCATGGATTTCACGTAGTTGGGCTGATCGACGCCATCTTTTCAGCGTTTTTGCCCGGGTTTGGCTTTGGGTTTCTTTTCCCCTCTCTCTCTTTTTGTTGTTTCTTGTATTCTGTGTTTGGACCATGGCTGCTGCCTTCGAGCGGCCAACTTTCTGTTGTTGCCGGAAAGTTGTGACCGGCTCGAATAAAAGTGAGAATTTGAGTTCGCCCCGGAACTATCCCATCGACATCGCCTCCGCCTCCAACTTTCAGCATTTCCAGCTCCAGCACTTCCACCTGGAGCTCGACATCAACTTTCCCAGCCGGCAGATAGAGGCGGTGGAGGTGCTGGACCTGGTGTGCCTGAAGCCGGAGATCCCGAGCTTGGTGCTGGACTCTCACCAGTCTCTGCTGATCCGCTCCATTAACGCTAAATGTCTGGGCAGCTCGGGAGAAAACAGCTGGCCCCTCAGCCACAGGCTCGACCCTTTCACTGACTATGGCTCTTCACTGGTGATCACGCTGCCGGCTGCCATCAAACCTCACAGCAACTTCCAGATCATCATCAAATACACTACAGCAGATGGGCCAGCGGTAAGTCCAGCTCCCAACTTCCTCGGGTGGAGATCTCAACTGTGCTCCAAACCCCCGCCCCCCCAACTAGCGAGAGTCTGTTGGACCGGCTCCAAACGAACATTTAAGTGCTTATCATTCATATTTTTCTAGTTATTGAACTAACGATGCCATACAGTTTAACTGTGTAGTCAGCAAATCGCAATCAAAAAGCCCAAGAAGTTAGGATTGATGCTTTAAAAAAAAAAAAAACTTTTATGGTACATTATTTTTACTGTTCTGCCTGCAATTAACTAATTTTGTGTCTCAGGCCCATCATCTTGTACTTTGGATAACTGCAGAGATCTCCATGGCCCCTGCTCTGCCACTTTCTGCAGGTGCTAAAATATGCCCTGAGGTCGAATCGTTTCTCATGACTGAGTTGAATGACTTGGCAGTTTGTGGCACCCAGGGTTCAATTTTGTAGTGAGGCTGGAATTCTATGGCACCATCCGCTGATTTATTTGTCACAGAAGGAATAGAATAAGTAAATTGTCTTTCCCCCAGTTGTAACCAATTTGACATGACCTTTGCCCATAATCGCATAAAACCCATAACTTTCATTATGATGGACTTCTGGATTGGGACACACTTGCTGTACAAGTATGACACTAGTTCTGATTGTTACTGAATAAGATACCATGAGCTTGATACATTAATATTTGTGCATAATAATTGATGTGTGTGGGTGTATACGTTTTTTTAAAAATGCCAGAACACACATTATCTTTGGGTTTTACAGCACAGAAGGAGGTCATTTGGCCTATCACACCTGTGGCAGCTCTCTGAAAGAGTTATCCACTTTACTCATACTCTTTTAAAGTGTCCTTTTTCAGAACCTTATCCACTTCCATTTTAAAAGCTTTTATGAATTATACTTCCACTGCTGTTTCTGACATTCCACAGCCTACATCCCTCTCCGTAAATCGATTTATACTCTCATTTTGTTCTTTTAGCGATGATCTTAAATTTATGCCCTCTAGTTACTATCTCCTGGACTGTGGAAATAGTTTTTCTTTACATACTTTGTCAAAACTTTTCATAATTTGAATACCACCACCAGATCTCTTAAACTTATCTATTCTGGTGGAAAGTGCCCCAGTTCCTCTAGTTTTGTAGCCTTGGTATCATCATAGAAAATTCCTTTTGTACTGTGTCCAAGGCCTTGACATCTTTTCAAAAGTAAGGTGCCCAAAACTTGGCAAACTGTTAGAACTATGGCTTAACCAATGATTTGTATAAGTTTAGCATTACCTCTTTGCTTTTGTACTGTATGCCCAATTTATAAAACCTACCATCCCATAGAATGTTTTTAACAGCTTTATCAACCTGTCGTCATACTTTTTTAAAGATCTGAACCTGGGTAACTTCTTAATTTGCAAGCCTTTGACTACTCATTTCCCCAGTGAGGATGAATTTACACATTTAGTTATCAATTTAAGTTAAAATACAATGTGCATTTTTATAAAATCCACAATGAGTTTGGCTGCTCTATAATCTTGTAGAGCCACATATTCCCCCTCTCCTAACACTGTACCCCCTATACTTTTGATTTTTCTTTTCTCACTTGTGTGAACTGGGGGTCAATGTGAACTTTTGACTTGGTAAAACATTTTTGTTAATTTTTCCAAACTAAGTTAGCCTCATCCTTCAATATGTTTGGGCTATGGTGGGCAGGAAGCCTACTTCTAGAACACCATAATGCCCTTGTGGCCAGTTGTTAGGGGGCATAATTTACTTTACTACCTAATTTTCCCTACCTGTGTCAGGATACCCCACAGACTCTCCTCCCTACCCCATCTCACCACAAATTTATGTTATCGTGGTCAACACCACCACACTGCCCCAGAGTGAAAACTTTCTTGCTTGTCTCTTGCCTAGTAAGAAAATGGCTAGTTTGGTATTAAAAATAAAATACAACCTAAAGAACCAGACAGAACCAATCGTCCTTGATATAGGCAATCGTGGTGCATTTTGGCTGCTGCTCTGGATCAGATGGAGCCCATTACTTCAATCCCACTAAACCGCTCACCACCCAACTTCCCTTCTTAGCTCCCATGCTAGCTGACATTGTCCTTGGATGCTGACCACCTCCCTTCCAAACAGCCGTCATCAACTCCATCTCAGAAAAAACACTCTCAACTCCTCCGTCCTTGTAAACTACCATGCTATCTCTAACCTCCCCTTTTTCTCCAAAGTTCTTGAACGTGTTGTTGCCTCTTAAATCTGTGCCCAACTTTCCTGCAACTCCGTGTCTGAATCTCTCCAATCAAGTTTCTATCCATGCAGCAGCACTGAAATGGTCCTAATCAAAGTCATAGAAGAACAGGAGTAGGCCATGCAGCCCCTCAAGCCTGTTCTGCCATTAAATCAGATCATGGTGTCTCTCTACCTGAACTCCACTTACCCACCTTTGACCCATATCCATTGATACCCTAACCTAGCAAAAGACCATCAATCTCAGTCTTGGAACATTTCAATTGTCCTAGCATCCACAGGCCTTTGTGGAGAGAGTTCCAGATTTCCACTACTCTTTTTGTATGAATAAGAGCTTCCTGATTTTGCTCCTAAATCTCTAATTTTAAGATCATGTCCTCTTATTCTTAAGGAGGAGGAAATAGTTTCTCCATATCTACCCTATCTAATGCTTTTAACATTTGGAATACCTCTATCAGATCACCCCTCAATCTCCTATACTCAAGGGAATCCAAGCCAAATTTATGCAACCTGTCCTTATAATTTTACCCCCGGTATCATTTTGGTGAATCTCCGCTGCAACCCCTCCAAGGCCGATATAGTGCAGTGCCCAGAACTAAATGCAGTCCTCCAGATGGGGTCCGACCAAGGTTCCAGACAACTGAAGCATAACCACCTCCCCTTTGTATTCCAGCCCCCTTAACATAGAAACATAGAAGATAGGAGCAGGAGTAGGCCATTCGGCCCCTCGAGCCTGTGATAAATTCTATTAGCCTTTGTAATTGTTTTTTGTACTTCAGCTAATCCAAAGCTCTGCTGCCCGCATTCTTTTTCCTGCAGCGTCCCACTGAGACATTACTGCTGTCATTGGTGACCTGTATCTTCTGGTCCCTCAATGTCTCCAGATTCAAAATTCTAATCCTTGTGTTTAAATCTTTTCATTGCTTTATCCTTCCTTCTCTCTAACCTCCTCCAGTTCTACAACCAACGCCTCTCTGTTGCTGAGACTCTGACCTCGTTGATTCCTGCCTTTCCTTCACCCCACCATTGGCAGCTGTGCCGACAGCTGTCTAGGCTCCACGCTCTGGAATTCCCTCCCTAAACCCAGCCATCACTCCACTTCCCTCTCCTCCTTTAAAACCCACCTTTTTAGACAAAACTTTTGGTCACCCCTCCTAATATCTCCTTACTGGCCTGGCATCCATTTTTATCTGAATATGCCTATCTGAAATGTGTTGGGACGTTTGTCTACATTAATTAAAGGCACTATATAAATGCAAAATGTTTTTTAAATATATTTCTGTCACATTTTAGTAAGCAATCAAAAATAAATGCTACTAATTTATGATTCTAGACCATCACATGTATTTATATGAAGTGCTCGCATGGTTCCTCTCTTTCCTATCCAGTTGAGAAAGCACTGTTACCTCTGGAGTCCCCCAAGGATCTATCCTTGACACCCTGCTATTTCGCATCTACATGCTGCCCCTCAGCAACATCACAATGTCAGGTTCCACATGTACACAGACGATATCCAGTTCGCAAATTCTGCATCCTATTTGACCCTGAGCTCAGCTTCTGACCCCATATCCCCATCATCATAAAGACCATCTACTTCCACCTCTGTAATATCACCTGTCTCCGCCCCTTGCCTCAGCTCATAAGCTGCTGAAACCCTCATCCATGCCTTTGTTACCTCCAGACTTAACTATTCCAACGCACTCCTGGCCGGCCTCCCATCTTCCACCCTCCATGAACTTGAGCTCATCCAAAACTCTGCTGCCTGTATCCTAACTCGCACCAAGTCCCGTTCACTCATCACCCTGAGCTCGCTGACCTACATTGGCTCCTGCTCCACCAATGCCATAATTTTAAAATTCTCATCCTTGTGTTCAAATCTCTCCACAGTCTCACCCCTTCCAATCTCTGTAACCTCTTCCAGCCCGCTAACCCTCCGAGAACTCTACGTTCCACCAACTCTGGCCTCGTGCACCCCCTGCTGCTTTCGCCCCACCATTGGCGGCCGTACCTTCAGCCTTCTAGGGCCTATGCTCTGGAATTCCCTCCACAAACCTCTCTAAGTCTCCAACTCTCCTCCTTTAAGACTCTACTTCAAACCTACCTCTTTGACCAAGCGTTTGGTTACCTGTCCTAATGTCTCCTTTAGGTCTGTGTCAATATTTGTCTGTACACATCTGTGATGCGCTCTTATGTTTTACTACCTTTAAGGTGCTATATAAATGCAAGTGGTGGTTGTTTGACTATACACTGGGTTCAGGTTGTGGCTCTAGTGTTTTAATTGGGGTGGATGGTGAAGTACAGAAACCATGCAGGTCGGGAGATCCGAGGTTTGATCCATGATTAGGTGGGTACAGAGTTGAGGTACAGATCAGCCATGCTAACTGAATGGTGGAACAGGCTCAAGGGGCTGATTGGCCTACTGCTGTTCCTATGTTCCACCCCACTCTTTTGGACACAGAAAGTGAGCATCATCGCAGGTTTAGGACGGAGTTTAATACAAATGTTTTAACTTTTTATGCAGGAATCCCATGTTGTTTAAGAGTGTAGTCTATGAATTCTTTCACACCATTGCTCATCACATGTCTGATATTTCCATAATGCATGAAGGAGTCTTGATTCTACTCAAACCACCAAGAATTTGAACAGAGGCTGCAGAATTATATGGCGATATCAAAACAATGAAACATTGGGAGCTCTTGGTGATTTTGCATCGTTTTGTGTGGAATTAGGGAAAAGAGATCACTGCAGGTTGTGGAAATAAAGTTTGCAGTACAGTTATATTCTGATTGAACCTCAATCAATTTAGTTTGGTTTGATCTAAGCATTTCCTGGGAGTGTTGACAGATACTGTGGAAATTTCTGGAGTTGCGCAGACTGTTACTAAAGTCATTCATTACAGATGCACATTTCTTGTAACTTTTCAGGGACAAAAAAATGACACAGAATTGTGAGAATGTAGCAAAACTAACAAATTCTGGCAAATATGTCTAATAATACAGCAGGAGTTCATCAAAAGTAAATAGAACTAGACCCATTTGATAGATTAGAAATTTGGTCGCACTTGACTTTTTTTGTTTTACCTTTATTATTTTTTATTATGGTTTAGGTGAGAGGTTGCTTTCTCAAAAAAATTGAAGCTAAACAATTATTCAAATTAAATTTATTTCACGGTTTACATTAATGTAATAGCAATGAGTTATTATGTTAATGATGAAGAGAGACAATCCTTGCTGTGCTTGTACCCTGGCTCTGCCCATTCTGTACCTGCAGCAAGCAGCTTGTTGGGCAGTATTTTGAAGAAGAGGCCAGTATCATCACAGTTGTAGACTTGTGCTGACGACTTTTTTTTGTGTGATTATTTTCTTTAATTTTTCCTTGAAGTAATCCATGATGTCAGAATCAGACAACTGCTTCTCTCTGCAGTGAGACAGTTGCCTGACGCTATAACTCTCTTTCCATTTGTTCAACCATCCTGAAATGGTTCTGAATTCTGGGCTTGTATTCTACATCTTGCTGAGCTCCTGTGCTTTCTCCTATATGACGCAGCCACTAATGGGCACGTCGCTTTGTGCTGTGAACCACAGGTAGAGCTCTTTATATCCAGCTTTGCATTTTGAGCACGCATCCACAGCTTCCTCAAGACATAAGTTGAGGCAACTTTACTGGAGCTTTCCTCTACCTTGGTACAGTTCTGCTTCAAAGCTGAACTATATTGTGCTCTCCACTATCACACCCACTTGCGACCTTCTTTTGTGATTTACACTCATGAGCCTCTCGCCCCTTTGCTGGGCACACCCACCCAACCATCCTACTGTGCAGACACACCATGCCCCTTTTATTTATAGTATAAGTCTCATTTAGTGACTTTATATTTTTGGGGTGTAATTTTTGGTATTCATTTTTGTCCATTTAATTAATTATTTTATTTATTTGTGTGCAAAGCTGAGCCCACTCGAGCTTTAGCTTCATCTCAAATGATGCTAATTTTCTCTTCCTGGATGAAGGCCACAGAAGTGTGAAAGGCAAAGAATATACGAGTGCCATTCTGTTGCTCAGGAGTTAAACTCCAGAATGAGGTGGTGTGTGACTCATAGGGGAGGGAGCAATTGGGGATACTGTGCGGAAAAGAAGCCACTGGGGTCACTGAGGGCCTTTGGCACATCTGAGTTTGGTAGAGCTCGGACCAACTATTTTGCAATGGATGTATATTTTTAAAAGCTTAACTTGTCTGAGATGATCATTTATCATATTAGGTCATCAGCTGTTTTTAATATGAAAATCTGGAGCAAGAAATGGCTATTCGGCCCATCAAGTCTGCTGTCTCCAGATGATTCTTTCATTGTGGAGTCCTCACTATCATGACCTGGTAGACGCCCCTGCCTCAGCTCATCTGCTGCTGAAACCCTCATCCATGCCTTTGTTACTTCCAGACTTAACTATTCCAATACGTACTGTCCTGGCTGGCTTCCCACCTTGCACCTTCCATAAACTTGAGCTCATCCAAAACTCCGCTGCCCATATCCTAACTCGCACCAAGTCCCGTTCACCCATCACACCTGTGCTCGCTGACCTACATTGGCTCCCGGTCCGGCAATGTTTCGATTTTAAAATTCTCACCCTTGTTTTCAAATCTCTCCATGACCTCGCCCTTCCCAAGCTCTGTAACCTCCTCCAGCCCTAAAATCCTCCTGCGAGCTCTGTGCTCCTCCAATTCTGGCATCGCGCATCCCCGATTTTCATCGCTCCGCCATGCCTTCAGCTGCCGAGGCCCTAAGCTCTGGATTCCCTCCCTATACCTCTCCACATCTCTGTCCCTCCTCCTTTAAGATGCTCCTTAAAACCTACCTCTTTGACCAAGCTTTTGACCACCTCTTCTAACATCTTATGTGGTTTGGTGTCAGATTTCGTTTGACAATGCTCCTGTGAAGCACCTTGGGGCGTTTTACTATATTAAAGACGCTATATAAATGCAAGTTATTGTTGATCGGAAACTGTTTGGATAAATGGTATCAAACTTAATGAGTAACATTGAATAATGTTAGTTGATTTAACACAACGTTTAGGACTAGAAAATTATTCACGTGGTATAAAGTTGTCATTTTATTTGTAAACATGATATAAATCTGATTTTAATCCTCGGGACTGCCACCAGGGAGCTCCTGTTTTCCCTTGGGCCAATTGGTTATGTATGTTTTTTCAGTTCAGTTTTTCCAGCATGTCATGTAGCTGAGATTTGCATGGCTGCTGCTGAATTGGCACTCCCAGTATCACATGAATTATTAATCATAGACATTTGCATTCTGTGCTGGTTGTTTTGTACATGCTATCATTAAAAATGAGGTGAAGAGTGAGTCCACCATAGGTCACTTCAGACAAGAGGCCACAGTACCAAACCTTTTTCAATAGATGTATAGATTCCAAACTGACTGCTGTCTTCCAAAGCAACATGTATGTCAATTGAAATATTTCTACTGGTTAATGATGTGATAGAATGCACAAGGGCAAAGAAATGGTAAGATAAAGCACCTGTCTATCAATAGCAGCAGTAAGGTTGATGTGAAATGATGTGTTCCGAGTCTAACCCTCCAAATAGCACCAACTGAAGAGTGATTGTCGTAGGACTGGTGAGTTTCTGATTAAAAAAAACGAGATTAACACTAATCTTTCTACATTACTGCAAGCAATTCTCACTAAATAGCAGTAATTTAAAACACTCTGACTGAAGTCTTTTGTTTCTTCCACACTCAGATTTGGTGGCTGGATCCAGAATTAACAAGCGGAAACTCCAAACCATTCCTCTTTACACACGGTCACTCTGTGTGTAATAGATCCTTCTTTCCCTGTTTTGATACACCAGCTGTCAAGAGTACTTACTCCGCTACAGTCATGGTAGGAAAGCTGCTGTTGAAATCGCTTTAATTATTGTTACTCCGTGCTGTTTTATATGAATAAATAAAACCATTGACTGTGCTGTCGGGGTTTCAGGCTGATAACAGGTACATTTGTTTGTCCTTTGATAGTTTGCAACTGGACTCTGTAAAGAGAGAAACTCTACCCTGTTTAAAAACTGGTGAATTCCAGTACTTTGTTCACAACCACCATATAATCTGAGCCACTTACAACGGTGTGTGGGATAGTCCAGCTGCTAAGGCTGTGATTTTCTTCAGCACATGGGTTGCACCTTCCTTCTGGATGAAGTGCATTCTTGGTCCGGTGTTGATGTTGTTAACTGCTTGTGTTCTGTTCTGTAGAAGTTCTGTTTGATATTTGTGACAACTTTATAGGAAGTTTTGTAGACTGGCTACAGAATGTGTGCAGTTAGCAGGGCTGACACTTTATCAAAAGCACACTTCACAAAACTGCGGGACTTGCTGTGATTTATTTATTTGAATACAAGAGTGCTATCAGCTGTACTGCCCCTCACTATCACCAACGATTCAGAATGCCAGGCAGAGAACAATCTGTGATTGTAAACTACTGAAATTTACTATTCAAGTTTGTTTGTGGACTAGAATTCAAGCTTCCCTTTGATGGGATTGAAGCTATTCTGAAGGTTGAAATCTAATCATCTTCCTACTTTTTAGGGAGGCAATGCCTATATGATGTAAGGGCCTGAATTTTTTCCCCGTTTTCTTTAACCTTGCTGCTGGTTGAGTATTTTAACTGACGGTATTTATATAATCTTTAGCATAGTAGAATGGCCCACGGTACTTTACAAATGTGGAACAGATGTCGAGTAATACTAGGAGAAATGTTAATGGGAGCTGACAGATAATTATGGTCAAAGAGGTTGGTTTGAGGTAGAAAGAGAGGTAACAAAGTGGAGAGATTTAGGGAGAGAATTCCTGAGTGTGGGGCCAAGTTAGCTGAAGGTTCTGCCGGCAGAGCTGGAGAGGGAGGGTGGAACAAAATGAAGTCCAAAGTAGGGAAAATGGAGGGGGCATGCAATGGCACATTGGGCTGAAGGAGGCTACAAAGGAGTGGGAGGAGTGAAGCCATGGAGGGCTTTGTAAGTGAGGGCGATGATTTGAATTCAAGGTTGGGAGATGGTGATCCACTGTAGTCTGTCGAAGTCAGGGGTGATGGGCAAGTGGAACTTTGTGCAGAATTGGATGTGGGCAGTGGAGTTTGGGTTGAGTTGAAGTTTATTTCGGTTGGAGCTTGGGAGGCCAGCAAGGAGTGCAGTGGAGTAATCAAGACTGAAAGTGAGAAAGTCGTGGATCAGGATTTTGGCAAAGTTTCAAATAGGTAGTCTTAATTATGGAAAAAATATGGGACTTGAAGCTCGGGTCAGTCAAGACACCAAGGTTGCGTAGAGTTAGATTCAGTTTGAGTGCATAGCTGTGGAGAGGGATGGAACTGGGGACTAAGATATGGAGCTTATGACAGGACTTGAACAGGATGGCTCAAGTCTTGCTGTGTGTTGAGTTGGAGCTCAGTTATATATCCATCCCCTCCAATGATAACATTATACACTGTATTCATGCTTTGTAGTTAAAAATTTTCAACATTGCTCTGCTTATCCATGCCCTCCAGTAGTAATATTCCAACGTTGATCAGCTTCTCTGTTAATGTAATGATATTCCACCATTCCATCGCTTGTTCGTGCCCTCTAGTGAAACATTCCAACATTGCACCGCTTGTCTGTGCCCTCCATTACACTGTTTGCCCCGTACATATCTGCAGCATAACAAAGACCTCCTACTTGCACCTCCGTAACATTGCCCGTCTCCGCCCTTGCCTTAGCTCATCCGCTGCTGAAACCTTCATCCATGCCTTTGTTACCTCTAGACTTGATTATTCCAACACACTCCTGGCTGGCCTCCCACATTCCACCCTACGTAAACTTGAGGTCATCCAAAACTCGGCTGCCCGTATCCTAACTCACAACAAGTCCCGTTCGCCCATCTCCTCTGTGCTTGCTCACCTACATTGGCTCCTGGTTAAGCAGCGCCTCGATTTCAAAATTCTCATCCTTGTTTTCAAATCCCTTCATGGCCTCGCCCCTTCCTATCTCTGTAATCTCCTTCAGCCCCTCCCCTCTCCCCCCGGGATATCTGTGCTCCTCTAATTCTGCCTTCTTGAGCATCCCTGATTATAATCGCTCAACCTTTGGTGGCCGTGCCTTCTGTTGCCTAGGCCCTAAGCCCTGGAATTCCCTGCCTAAACCTGTCGCTACCTCTCTTTCCTCTTTTAAGACGCTGCTTAAAACCTACCTCTTTGATCAAGCTTTTGGTCACCTGCCCTAATTTATCCTTATGTGGCTCGGTGTCAAATTTTTAGTCTTACAATACTCCTGTGCAGCGCCTTGGGACATTTTACTATGTTAAAGGCGCTATATAAATACAAATTGTTGTTTTGCAGTTCTGATTTTCCAACTTTGTCCCACTTCTCTGTTGCCTCAGGTGATCATACTCTGACCTTCTATTACTTATTTCTGCCCTCCAGTGAAATATTACAACATTGCACCACTTGTTTGTGCCATCCAGTAACAATAATCATAGTGGTTTGCTTCATGTCCTTCAGTGATGACTTTCTAATATTGTGTCCTGTCATTGACATTCCAATATTGCGCTGCATGCCTGTGCCAGCAGGAGTAACATTCCGCCGTTGCTCTGCTTGTTGGCCTCCTTCTGTGCTGTAAGTTTCTGTGATTCATGCCCTCCAATAATGACATTGTAGTGTTTGTCCCCATACTGACATTCCAATATAGCATGTCTGTGCCCTCCAACAATGACATGACACTATGTATCTGTGCTCGTGCCCTCCATTTAATTATCAATACTAGTTGGTGCCAGAGACCGTATTTAATCTTTCACATCATCTTTCCTGGCCTTTTCACTAATCAGTGTCTGAGATCATTGCTTGCATTGTCTACTTGTATTCCATAACTTTTTGCAGAGTTTGGCCTATTCCAGACTCGCATCCTCTATGCTTATCAAATGAAGCACTAGAGTCCAATTCACAACAACAATTCACACAGTCCAGGTCAGAAGGAGACTTGAATGTGGCGGAGTTGGTTTTGGCCCTTGCAGAGTGGTGCTTAATGTTGACTCGGAAGATTGAGGAAGCCTCTGTAATGTTCAAAACCTCCTCCAGTTTCCTGGTTGGTATTGGAGTACCCTTGCTTAACCTGGTGCTGAAACAAAGTCTTCCTCATACTTGGTGTATGAGCTTCAGTTTGGGTCAGTAAAAGGAGCCTTGACCAGTACTGGATAAGGGAGGTGGTAGCTGGCACACTCGTTTGCTTTTAGACCCTTTCCAATTCTGTGCTAACCATCAGGCTCGATTCCAAGTGGCTCTGGATGTCAAGAGAGCACAGACTTCCTGCCCTGTTTCTGTATTATCAATTCAAGCACCAGGCTGGCTCATGCCTAACATTAGTTGAATTTTCTTGTAACTACTTTCTGGCCTGAAATGTTGGATCTCTGTGGGGATGAAAAAGCAATTAAAGTGAGGGTTTTCTCTATTAAGGAAAGTTTCAAACATTTTGGAGGGACACTTAAAAGGTGGTGAAAGTATTTTTCTTTCCCATACTAATGTTCTCCTTTCAAGCCAAAAGAAATTAATCGTACAAACTAAATTGTCTCTAATTTCTATGCCTTTCCTTTCTACAGCCTTTATGGCTTGGGCCAGCTAACTTGTTCAAGCTCTGCTGTTGCTCCCACAACTCCAACAGTTCTATTTTACATAGATTTTAAAAGTTGCACTGTGATGAGATCTGACCAAATCAATGCCAAAATTGTATTTTTCATTACTTCTATTGAGGCACGTTTTAGAAGCCAATTCTTTACTTAATCCGCAAGTTGTTTGAAACTATTACAGACCCTGGTACATGGACAGATAGAGCTTTGTAGTGAGTCTTTTCAGACCTCAATTAAAAAAAAAAAAGAGATTATGACAGAGAGCAACAAAATGGGAGAAGGAAAGATGAGAAACAGCACTGAAAAGAAAAGGGACAAACAATTGCGGAGGAATACAGCAGTGAGGTAGAGTCGAAATATATAGGAGAGAAATTCTTCTCAAAGTATAAGAGCAGTAACAGCTTTGAACAACAATATTAAACAGCAAACAAAAACGAACTAATCTAGAAACAAGAGACAGAACAGGGAAAGGAAAGAGGTGAGCTATGCTGAAAGATTCAAAAATGAAATACCAATCTAAAACTGGTTTAGACCATTCAAGGAAAGAATGAGCTAGAGGGAGGGAGTAAAATAAATGAAATATCAATGAGTGCATGAAAGAACAAATTTTACTGAACAACCATGCTGGCCCCTCCCCTCCCCCCTCCCCCTCCCTTGTGCCCGCGCCTCTTCGCTCCTCTCCTCCCTTTTGCTCTTCTAGGAACACTCCTCCAACTGAAGTCCTGCTGCTATTTGAAGTGACTCTAGCTACTTTATACTGTAAGCAGGAATTCCTGTTCTCGCAAAAACTCCGAGCCATCTGATGCAATGGCTGAATTGGCTTCAAACAGCAGCAGCACATGACGGTTGACATATATGTGTCAGTGCGATGAGCTCATCTTACTGTTATTTGAAATTCACAGAGAGCAATGCAGTGCTAGATTTAAACATCAAAAGGATGATAATCAGGTACAGAAGAATGCATTCCACAAGCACATGGCCTTGCAACTCATACTGGCAAATGCCACAGCACAATAACCTTGACATCATCCAATGATCAAGAACTTTTCTTGCACTTTAATAGGGCAACTTTAATATTGTCAACGCAAAAAGAAGAAAAAAGAGACTTGCATTTATATAGCGCCTTTCACGACCACCCCAAAGCGCTTTACAGCCAATGAAGTACTTTTTCAAGTGTAGTCACTTGTAATGTAGGAAATGCGGCAGCCAATTTGTGCACAGCAAGCTCACCACGAACAGCAATATGATAATGACCAGATAATCTGTTTTAGTGATGTTGATTGAGGGATAAATATTGGCCAGGACACCGAGGATAACTTTATTTTTATTCGTACATGGGATGTGGGCGTCACTGGCAATGCCAGCATTTATTGCCCATCCCCAGTTGCCCTTGAGAAGGTGGTGGTGAACCGCCTTCTTGAACCGCTGCAGTCCGTCTGGTGAAGGTACTCCCACAGTGCTGTTAGAGGGAGTTCCAGGATTTTGACCCAGCGATGATGATGGAACGGCGATATACTTCCAAGTCAGGATAGTGTGTGACTTGGAGGAGAACTTGAAGGTGGTGGTGTTCCCATGCACCTGCTGCCCTTGTCCTTCTAGGTGGAAGAGGTTGCGGGTTTGGGAGGTGCTGCCGAAGAAGCCTTGGCGAGTTGCTGCAGTGCGTCTTGTAGATGGTACACACTGCAGCTACGGTACGTCGGTGGTGGAGGGAGTTAATGTTTAAGGTGGTGAATGGGGTGCCAATCAAGCGGGCTGCTTTGTCTCGGATGGTGTTGAGTTCTTGTGTTGTTGGAGCTGCACTCATCCAGGCAAGTGGAGAGTATTCCATCACACTCCTGACTTGTGCCTTGTAGATGGTGGAAAGGCTTTGGGGAGTCAGGAGGTGAGACACTTGCCGCAGAATACCCAGCCTCTGACCTGCTCTTGTTGCCACAGTATTTATAAGAACATAAGAAATAGGAGCAGGAGTAGGCCATTTGGCCCTTCGAGCCTGCTCCGCCATTCACTAAGATCATGGCTGATCTTCTACCTCATCTCCACTTTCCTGAACTATCCCCATATCCCTTGATTCCCTTAATATTCAAAAATCTATCGAACTCTGTCTTGAATATACTCAACGACTGAGACTCCACAGCCCTCTGGGGTAGAGAATTCTAAAGATTCACCATCCTCTGAGTGAAGAAATTTCTCCTCATCTCAGTCCTGTTCTCAGTCCAGTCCAGTCCTGTCCTGGTTCTACACTCCCCAGCCAGGGGAAACATCCTCCCTGCATCTATCCTGTCAAGCCCTGTAAAAAAAATTTGTATGTTTCAATGAGATCACCTCTCCTTCTAAACTCCAGAGAATATAGGCCTAGTCTACACAATCTCTCCTCATAGGACAATCCCCCCATCCCAGGAATCAGTCTGGTGAACCTTCGTTGCACTCCCTCTATGGCAAGTATATCCTTCCTTAGGTAAGGAGACCAAAACTGTACACAATACTCCAGGTGTGGTCTCACCAGGGCCCTATATAATTGCAGTAAGACATCTTTGCTCTTATACTCAAATCCTCTTGTAATAAAGGCCAACATACCATTTGCTTTCCTAATTGCTTGCTGTACCTGCATGTTAATTTCAGTGATTCGTGTACAAGGACACCCAGGTCCCTCTGAACACCAACATTTCCCAATCTCTCACCATTTAAAAAATACTCTGCTTTTCTGTTTTTCTTACCAAAGTGGATAACTTCACATTTCTCCATATTATATTCCATTTGCTATGTTCTTGCCCACTCACTTAGCCTGTCTATATCCCCTTGAAGCCTCTTTGCATCCTCCTCAACTTACATTCCCATCTAGCTTTGTATCATCTGCAAACTTGGATATATTACATTTGGTCCTCTCATCCAAATCATTGATATAGTTCGTGAATAGCTGAGGCCCAAGCACCAATCCTTGCGGTACCCCACTAGTTATAGCCTGCCAACCCGAAAATGACCAGTTTATTCCTACTCTCTGTTTTTTGTCAGTTAACCAATCCTCAATCCATGCTAGTATATTACCCCCATCCCATGAGCCCTAATTTTGTTTAATAACCTCTTGTGTGGCACCTTAGCGAATGCCTTCTGAAAATCCAAATACACCACATTCACTGGTTCCCCCGTATCTATTCTGCTAGTTACAAACTCAAAAAACTCTTAACAGATTTGTCAAACACGATTTCCCTTTCATAAATTCGTGTTGACTCTGCCCAATCCTATTATTATTTTCTAAGTGCCCTGTTACCAGGTCCTTAATAATAGATTCTAGCATTTTCCCTACTACTGATGTAAGGCTAACTGGTCTGTAGTTCTCCATTTTCTCTCTCTCTCCCTCCCTTATATAGTGGGGTTACATTTGGTATCTTCCAATCCACGGGAACCATTCTAGAATCTATGGAATTCTGGAAAATGACAACCAATGCATCCACTATCTCTATAGCCAACTCTTTCAAAACCCTAGGATGTAGGCCATCAGGTCCAGGGGATTTATTGGCTTTCAGTCCCATTAATTTCTCCAATATTACTTTTTTACTAATACTAATTTCTTTCAGTTTCTCATTCTTGCTAGACCCTTGGGTGTCCACTATTTCCGGGAAGATTTTTGCGTCTTCTTCCGTGAAGACAGACACAAAGTATTTGTTTAATTTCTCTGTCATTTCCTTATGTGGCTGGTCCAGTTAAGTTTCTGGTCAGTGGTGACCCCAAGGATATTGATGGTGGGGGATTCGGCGATGGTAATGCCATTGATGTCAAGGGGCGTGGCTAGACGCTCGCTTTTTGGAGATGGTCATTGCCTGGCACTTGTGTGGCGCGAATGTTACCTGCCACTTAGCAGCACAAGCCTGAATGTTGTCCAGGTCTTGCTGCGTGCGGGCATGGACTGCTTCATTTTCTGAGGAGTTATGAATGGCGCTGAACACTGTGCAGTCATCAGCGAACATCCCCATTTCTGACCTTATGATGGAGGGAAGGTCATTGATGAAGCAGCTGAAGATGGACGCTCTTCTTTAAAATAGTGCCATGGGATCTTTTCCGTCCACCTGGGAGAGCAGACGAGGCCTTGGTTTAACGTCTCATCTGAAAGACGGTACCTCTGACAGTGTAATTCAAACTAATACATCAAGTTTTCATACACTAGTATCCCATAGTGTAATTTCAGGGTCATACAGTTGAGGAAAATTGAGGACTGAAGGCAATTTGTGAACATGAACAGTGTGAATTCCATAATAGAATTATTACTCGCTTTCTTTATTTCAGTTGTCCCCAACTCTTGATCAAGTAAAATGATTTTATTGTAAAGGGTTGCCTAGTATACCAGGCTAACCTGTTGGCCTCTTGAAAAGTTCTACACTCTAGAGCAGATTAGAGGGATTAATGATTTATAACAACTTTACGTTAGTTGGAGGTATTTATCTCCTATAGTATCATGACTCAACTTTAGCTTGTGTACCATTCACTTCTAAGCTGCTGTCTTCCCATCTTTCCATTCCAGTAGAGGAAAGACTATGGCCCTGATATTTAGTGGGGGGTGGGGGTTGCAGGAAGGAGAAGGAATGCCGTGGACTTTTAACTCCATGGCACGCATGTTTTTTTTAACAGGTTTCCCGCCAGGACACCAGCCATGCTTGGCTCCTTGTTGGGCGAGGAACGCTGCAGAATAGGCCGCAGCCCAGGAGCTGCTCTGGGTAGCGATCGCGAGGGGGGATGGGTACAGCGTGGTTTGGAGGGGGGTGGGGGGGGGATGATCGCGTTGGGTCAGGGAGAGATTGGGGGGTCGGGGAGAGATCGGAGGGAGAGACGAGGAGAGATCGGAGGGAGAAACGAGGGGAGTTGGAAAGATCGGAGGGAGAGACGAGGGGAGTTGGAGAGAAAGCGGAGGGAGAGATGGGGGCTTTGGGGAAGAGTCGGTGATTGTGAGAGGTGGTGGGGTGGGGTCCGATCGCTGAGGAAGTTAACAGGTTAGCTTGGTGCGCTGGGGGAAGCACTCCTGCTCCTCCTGGCCCACAAGCAGTGCTGAAAAATCACTTGCCTCTTCCATGCAGCAGTCCTTGCCTCCTTTTAGCCGCCGGGTTTCCCGAGGTCCGGCCAGCATTAAACCTGAAACACAGATAAAATCTTAGGCACGCAGCCTCTTTAAAATATTGAAATGAACAACCCGCCTCCTCGGAGCGGGTTTGTCGCCCATTAAATCCGGAAGTGGGTGGGTTCGCGGCGGGTTGGGTTCAGGTTTGAGATTTTTAAAATTTCAACTTCCCACCTGACCCAAATCCATTTTTGGGGGTTAAAATTCCCCCCAATCTTTAAAATGTCATGTACGCAGCAGTAAATACCTTCACACTGAATTGTAGAATAATGCTTGGTGGGTCAAGTGTAGATAAGTATGTGAGCAGAAGTTGGTTTAATATATATGGGGAGAAACTGAGGTCCCAGTGCAGATTTCTGGGGAACACCACTTGTGACATCCACCAATCAGAGAATGTTCCCTTTATCCCTACTCTCTGTCTCCTACTTCTCAGTGAATTACTGATTCGTGTCACAAGGTTACCTCCAATTCCGTGTGCTTTCACTTTTGTTAATGATCTCTTGTGCGGAACCTTGTCAAATGTCTTCTGGAAATCTGTATAGACAACATCCATAACCACTCCCCTATCCACCATGTTAGTGATCTTCTTTAAAAAAAAAATCAACTATGTTATTCAGATATGACCTGCCCTTCACAATTCCATGTTGACTCTCCTGGATCAGCTGACACTTTGCTCTGTCACTCTGTCTCTGATGCTAGATTCCAGTAACTTCCCCACAATTGATGTTAATCTGATGAGTCTGTAGTTACCTAGATTTCCCTACCTTCCTACTTATAAAATGGAGAGACGCTTCCAATTTTCCAATCCAAAGATACAGTTCCTGAAACTAGAACTTTGGCAAATTATGGCCCTCAATTTCAAATGAAGCTCCGATCGGGTCTTTTTCCGAGTTGCAGGCAGTGACTAGTGGGGTACCGCAGGGATCGGTCCTAAGACTCCAGCTATTCACAATATATATTAATGATGTAGACGAGGGAACTAGATGTAATATCTCCAAGTTTGCAGACGACACAAAGCTGGGTGGGTGTGTGTGCTGTGAGGAGGATGCCGAAAAACTCCAGTATGATTTGGACAGGTTGGGTGATTGGGCAGAAGCATGGCAGATGCAATATAACGTGGGTAAATGCGAGGTTATCCACTTTGGTGTCAAAAACAGGAAGGCAGATTATTATCTGAATGGCAATAGATTGGGAGAAGGGGAAGTGCAAGGAGACCTGGGTGTCCTTGTGCACCAGTCGCTGAAGGTAAGCATGCAGGTGCAGCAGGCGGTTAAGAAGGCAAATGGTATGTTGGCCTTCGTAGCGAGAGGGTTCGAGTACAGGAACAAGGATGTGTTGCTGCAGTTGTACAGGGCCTTGGTGAGATCACACCTTGAGTATTGTGTGCAGTTTTGGTCGCCTTATCTGAGGAAGGATGTTCTTGCCATGGAGGGAGTGCAGCGAAGATTCACCAGGCTTATACCTGGGATGGCAGGAATGATGTATGAGGAGAGATTGGGTCGATTGGGCTTATACTCGCTGTAGTTTAGGAGAATGAGAGGGGATCTCATTGAAACTTATAAAATTCTAACAGGACTAGACAGACTCGATGCAGGAAGGATGTTCCCGATGGCCGGGGAGTCCAGAACCAGGGGTCGCAGTCTAAGGATAAGGGGTAAGCCATTTAGGACAGAGATGCGGAGGAATTTCTTCACCCAGAGAGTGGTGAACCTGTGGAATTCTCTACCACAGAAGGCAGTAGAGGCCAATTCATTAAATATATTCAAGAAGGAGTTAGATATATTTCTTAAGGCTAAAGGGATCAAGGGATATGGGGAGAAGGCAGGGACAGGGTACTGAATTTGGATGATCAGCCATGATCTCATTGAATGGCGGAGCAGGCTCGAGGGGCTGAATGGCCTACTCCTGCTCCTATCTTCTATGTTTCTAAATCTACGAACCTACCTGCTGGTTCCGTAGATCCCGAGGCTTCCGATGCTGGACGCCTCCTCTTGGAAATGCGCAGAGGCCCAGGTATCCCAGGGACGCATGCGGTTCGCAAGTGGGCCAGGCGAACCAATCAAAGAAGGGAATCTCCTTCAAACTTTTGACCGGTCTGTAAACTGTCAAATGTATGAATGGGGATCACATTTAAAAACACACTAAAACATTACCAGGCGTAAGAATTCTATGGCCTTTCAGCGGGCGGAAGTTGTGCAAAAAGCGCAACTCTCCACCCGCAGAGGCACTTTTCCTGGGCAGGCGGATGATCTGTCAAGAGAATTCTTAACCGATCGCAAGTGCCAGTTTTCAGCGCATGTGCTTTGCATGCCTAAACCCGGAACTTGCGAGGCCCCTATGGGTGTGTACACGTCTTGTACGCACCCGTGGGGTCGGAAAATCCAGCCCAAGGACTAATGCATGTGCAGTTTCGAGACCTATTTCTTTTAATACCCCAGGGTGAAAACGCATCAGATCCTGGAGGTATGGCTATTTTAAGTTCCAATATTTTCCCCATTTCCATTTGTTAACTTATTTTAAATCCCGAGTTCCTCGGCTTGACCGATTTTTAGGTATCCTTGTACAGGAAACTTTGGTTTATCCGGAGGTTGTATGTCCGGAAACCTCGATCTACCGGCAGAAATCGGGAGCCATTTTGTTAGGTTTTTTTTCTTCTCGTGGCTTTGTTTTCTTTCTTCTCGTGGCTTTGTTTTCAACAGTCGGGCTCTGGAAAGTCTCTCTGAAGCTGTTGCTAAGCTACAGAGACGCTTCCAAGGTACGGGCCGACTGTTTACAAGCTGTTGCTAAGCAATAGTGTTTGTTGTCCGATACGGAGATGAAAACCTCCGTATGTTTCAACATTAACTTTGTATGTCCGGCAGTTTTGATAGATCGGCAACAGCTCGGTCCCGTCGGTGCCGGATATAACAAAGTTTCGTGTACTGCTGATGCTTGTTTAACAAGCTGCCATTTCCTTATTATCCATTAAAGTCTTGACTGCATCTGTTTTTATATGATGACAGTCCCCTTCACCACACTCTTTTCTCTTAATATATTTATCAAAACTTTTGCTGTTAGCTTTGATATCCCTTGCAAGTTTTTTTCATATTCATTTTTGCACCCCTTACGAACATGCAAAAATGACGGGCAAGAAAAAAACAGCTAGTCCATCAAGCCTGCCCCACATGCATGATGGACTAGGCCCACTGTGCCTGTGCCGGCTCTTTGAAAGAGCTATCCAATTAGTCCCACTCCTTCCCCGTAGCACTGCTAATTTTTCCTTTTCACATATATTTCCTTTTGAAAACTATTATTGAATCTGCTGCCACCACCCTTTCAGGCAGTGTTTTCAAGATCATAACAACTCGCTGCGTAAAAAAAAAATAAAAAAAATTGTCCTCATCTCCCCTCTAGTTCTGTTGACCATTATCTTAAATCTGCGTCCTCTGGTTACTGACCTATCTACCAGTGGAAACAGAGTGAATAAGGAAATCTATCAAAACCCTTCATAATTTTGAACACCTCTATTAAATCTCCATTTAACTTTCTCTGCTCTAAGGTTCTAGCTTTTCTACTCTCTCCACATAACTGAAGTTCCTCATCCCTTGGTATCATTCTGGTAAATCTCCTCTGCACCCACTTCAAGACCTTGACAATTGTGGTGTGCAGAATTGAACACAATACAAGGCTTAGCATAACTTTCTTGCTTTGGTACTCTGTGCCTTTATTTATAAAGCCAAGGATCCCATATGCTTTTTAACAGCTTTCTGAACTTATCCTGCCACTTTTAAAGATTTGTGTATGGATTTGTGATGGGAGGAAATTGGTTTGGTGGGATCGGAGCAGGCCAAAATGATCAGTCATCTACGACAGCCCTGTTTGTGTATCTCACAGAGGATAGATGTGGGGTTGGGGAACAAAGAGGTTGGAGGCAGTAGGAATGGGAAAGATTTCCAAAGATGGGGTCAGTAATGGTCTGGGATATGATGGCTTAATGTACATTAGCTTCTGTTTTCCTTTTAAGCACTTTAAGATCATTCTATGATTACTGTCTCTTAGCACATGTATGTTTTTTCCCTCCATTCTATTCCCTTTATTCTATTCCTTTTTAAATGTTTTAGTTTTTTCCAGTTGTGGTGAAGGGTTATACCTGAAACATTAGCTTGTCTGTCCTATCCACAGATGCGGATTGATCTGCCGACATTCCATTTTTCCAAACTTTTCTATGTTTGTTTTAGATTTCTAGCATTTGCAGTTTAAAAAAAAAACTATTCTGTGAAATATAAAATGTGTGCTTTCTCAGTTTTGCATCTTGCAGCTCTTCAGCCTGGATTGCAGTCAGACTCCTAGCTCCAACAAACTCTGCTTCCCAATCTGGCCTATCTTTTGTATTTAACTATGACTACTAATATAAAATAGAAGTGTTATATAAAAATAAGGACAGAATATATGACTTTAAAATGGTGACTGAATGACATCTGCCACTCCTGCCATCTAACCCTGCTTCACCTGAAGGCTACAGTTGGTCTTGTCTTTCCACGAGAAAGACATCCCTGGGTTTTGACACCCACAAATAGGCAAGTGGCCTGTCGCAGGTGAATGGCAACTGAATGAAGATGTGATCAGAGCAGGTCGTCTTTCGTCAGCAGATCTGATGCAGCAAGTCCGTCTGAGGCAGTTTTCTGTCTAAAATAAATGGGAATATATTTGCAATTTTTTTTTTAACGTGTAAGTTTCTTTGGCAACTGGCTTACATCAAAAGTATTTTGGCCATTGTTCCCCTTTAATTTGTACTGAGCAGAATCAATGACAGTGCTGCCCCTTGACACGATCATCTATAGGCATAGGGTCAGGTCCTGCATGTGCACTGATGACTAGCTCTCTCTCTCCACCACCTCTCTCAACCCCTCCACTGTCGCTGTACTATCAGACAGCTTGTCCGACATCTAGTCTTGAGTGAACTACAATTTCCTCCAGCTAAACATTAGGAAGACTGATGTCATCAATTTCTACCCTTGGCACAAACCCAAGGGGCGGGTTAGGTTAAAATTGTCCCCTATGTCTCTCAAGTGTTTTGGGATCTTTTTCTACATTAAAGCCACTAGTAAATAAGTGCAAGTTACTGTTGAAATAAAAATTAAAAGCTGGAAGTACACAGTTGGTGGGAAACGAAGGTTAACACTTCTGTTTGGAGCCTTCACAAGAACTGGCTGGGTATATTTCTAGAATTTATGATTTTTTTACCTTGTCATTACATTGAGGAGTTGTTAGAAGGTACACGATTTCCCTCCATCCCCCACCACGATGGCCTGAGAGTGCTCCGCTTCTTCCTTGAACAGAGGCCCAACCAGTCCCCATCCACCACCACCCTCCTCCGCCTGACTGAACTTGTTCTCGCATTGAACAACTTCTCCTTTGACTCCACTCATTTCCTCCAAATCAAAGGTGTTGCTATGGGTACCCGCATGGGTCCTAGCTATGCCTGCCTTTTCGTGGGATATGTGGAACACTCTTTGTTCCAGTCCTACTTGGGTCCCCTCCCTCACCTCTTTTTCCGGTACACTGACGACTGTATCGGTGCCATCTCCTGCTCTCGCCCTGAACTAGAAAATTTCATTCACTTTGCTTCCAATTTCCACCCTTCCCTCACCTTCACATGGCACGGTGGCATAGTGGTTAGCACTGTTGCCTCACAGCGCCAGGGACCCGGGTTCAAATCTGGCCTCGGGCGACTGTCTGTGTGGAGTTTGCACATTCTCCCTGTGTCTGCGTGGGTTTCCTCCGGGTGCTCCGGTTTCCTCCCACAGTCCAAAGATGTGCGGGTTAGGTTGATTTGGCTATGATAAATTGACCCTTAGTGTTAGGGGATTAAATACATGGGGTTACGGGGATAGGGTGGGATATGTGTCGGTGCAGGCTCGATGGGCCGAAATGGCCTCTATCTGCACTGTGGGGATTCTGTGATCTCCGACTCTTCCCTTCCTTGACTTCTCCATCTCTGGAGATAGGTTATTGACCAACATTCACTACAAGCCCACTGACTCCCACAGCTACCTGGGCTGCACTGCCTCCCATTCCGCCTCCTGTAAGGATTCTATTCCATTCTCCCAGTTTCTCCATCTCTGCCGCATCTGCTCTGATGATGCCACCTTCCATACCAGTGCTTCCGACATGTCTTCCTTTTTCCTCAACCGATGATTCCCCTCTACTGTGGTTGACACGGCCCTCGACCGTGTCCGTTCTATCTCCTGCACTTCTGCCCTCACCCCTGCCCCTCCCTCCCGGAACCACAATAGAGTTTCCCTTGTCTTCACCTTTCACCCCGCCAGCCTCCACATTCAACGGATCATCCACCGCCATTTCTGCCACTTCCAGCGTGATCCCACCACCAAACGCATCTTCCCCTCACCTCCCCTGTCAGTATTCTGTAGGGACCGCTCCCTCCGTGACACCCTAGTCCACTCCTCTACCACCCCCAGCACCCCTTCCCCTTCACCCGGCACCTTCCTGTGCAAGCGCAGGAGATGCAACACATGTCCTTATACTTCCCCCCCCTTCCCACTGTCCAGGGCCCCAAACACCCCTTCCAGGTGAAACAGCGATTTACTTGTACTTCCTGCAATTTAGCATACTGTATTCGCTGCTCACGATGTGGTCTCACAGGAAATCACAGGAACCCCACAGTGCAGATAGAGGCCATTTCGGCCCATCAAGCCTGCACCAACACATATCCCACCCTATCCCCGTAACCCCACGTATTTAATCCCCCTAACACTAAGGGTCAATTTATCATAGCCAATCAACCTAACCCACACATCTTTGGACTGTGGGAGGAAACCGGAGCACCCGGAGGAAACCCACGCAAACACGGGGAGAATGTGCAAACTCCACACAGACAGTCGCCCTCCTCTACATTAGGGAGACCAAACGCAGATTGGGTGACCGCTTTGCGGAACACCTCCGTTCAGTCTGTAAGGGGGACCCCGAGCTCCCGGTGGCCTGTCACCTTAATTCACCACTCCATTCCCACTCAGACCTCACTGTCCTCGGCCTCTTGCATTGTTCCACGGAAGCTCAGCGTAAGCTCGAGGAACAACACCTCATTTTTCGATTCGGCACTCTACAGCCCTCCGGACTCAACATAGAGTTCAACAATTTCAGATCATAACCTCGGCCCCTATCACATATATTTACATTTAAAAAATTTTTTAACCACATCTTTGGCCTTTTTACTTCCCTCCCAAGTGGCAGCTGTCCTTATTTATGTCAGCGCAATTCACACCTCATCTATAGCCATCCTTTGTTCCTTAACCTGTCCTATTACCACCTCCTCTTAACATAGAAACTAGGAGCAGGAGTAGGCCATTTGGCCCCTTGAGCCTGTTCCGCCATTTAATGAGATCATGGCTGATCATCCAAGTTCAGTACCCTGTCCCTGCTTTCTCACCATATCCCTTGATCCCTTTAGCCTTAAGAAATATATCCAACTCCTTCTTGAATATATTTAATAAGCTGGCCTCAACTGCCTTCTGTGGTAGAGAATTCCACGGGTTCACCACTCTCTGGGTGAAGAAATTCCTCCTCATCTCAGTCCTAAATGGCTTACTCCTTATCCTTAGACTGTGACCCTTGATTCTGGACTCCCCCGCCATCGGGAACATCCTTCCTGCATCTAGTCTGTCTAGTCCTGTTAGAATTTTATAAGTTTCAATGAGATCCCCTCTCATCTAAACTCGAGCAAATATAAGCCCAATCGATCCAATCTCTCCTTATAGGTCATTCCTGCCATCCCAGGTATCAGTCTGGTGAATCTTCGCTGCACTCCCTCCATGTTAAGAACATCCTTCCTCAGATAAGGCGACCAAAACTGCACACACTACTCAAGGTGTGGCCTCACCAAGGCCCTGTTCAACTGCAGCAACACATCCTTGCTCCTGTACTCGAATCCTCTCGCTATGAAGGCCAACATACCATTTGCCTTCTTAACTGCCTCCTGCACCTGCATGATTACCTTCAGCGACTGGTGCACAAGGACACCCAGGTCTCGTTGCACTTCCCCTTTTCCCAATCTATTGCCGTTCAGATAATCTGTCTGCCTGTTTTTGCCACCAAAGTGGATAACCTTGCATTTATCCACATTATACTGCATTTTCCAATGCATCTGCCCAATCACCCAACCTGTCCAAATCATACTGGAGTTTCTCTGCATCCTCCTCACAGCACACACACCCACCCAGCTTTGTGTCGTCTGCAAACTTGGAGATATTACATCTAGTTCCCTCGTCTAGATCATTAATATATATTGTGAATAGCTGGGGTCCTAGCACTGATCCCTGCGGTACCCCACTAGTCACTGCCTGCCACTCGGAAAAAGACCCATTTATTCCAACTCTTTGCTTCCTGTCTGCCAACCAGTTCTCTATCCAAGTCAGTACCTTACCCACAATCCCATGTGCTTTAACTTTGCACGCCAATCTCTTATGCGGGACCTTATCGAAAGCCTTCTGAAAGTCCAAATACACCACATCCACTGGTTCTCCCTTTATAGATACATAGAAGATAGGAGCAGGAGTAGGCTATTCGGCCCTTCGAGCCTGCTCCGCCATTCAATGAGATCATGGCTGATCATCCAAATTCAGTACCCGGTCCCTGCCTTCTCCCCATATCCCTTGATCCCTTTAGCCTTAAATATATCCAACTCTTTCTTGAATATACTTAATGAACTGGCCTCCACCGCCCTCTGTGGCAGAGAATTCCACAGGTTCACCACTCTCTGGGTGAAGAAATTCCTCCTCATTTCAGTCCTAAATGGCTTACCCCTTATCCTTAGATTGTGACCCCTGGTTCTGGACTCCCTGGCCATCAGAAACATCCTTCCTGCATCTAGTCTGTCCAGGCCTGACAGAATTTTATAGGTTTCTATGAGATCCCCTCTCAATCTTCTAAACTCCGGTGAGTATAAGCCCAATCGACACAATCTCTCCTCATACGTCATTCCTGCCATCCCAGGTATCAGCCTGGTGAATCTTCGCTGCACTCCTTCCATGGCAAGAACTTCCTTCCTCAGGTAAGGCGACCAAAACTGCACACAATACTCAAGATGTGGTCTCACCAAGGCCCTGTACAACTGCAGCAAGACATCCTTGTTCTTGTACTCGAACCCTCTTGATACGAAGGCCAACATACCATTTGCCTTCTTAACCGCCTGCTGCACCTGCATGCTTACCTTCAGCGGCTGGTGTACAAGAACACCCAGGTCTCTTTGCACTTCCCCTTCTCCCAATCTATTACCATTCAAATAATAATCTGCCTTCCTGTTCTTGCCACCAAACTGGATAACCTCACATTTATCCACATTATAGTGCATTTGCCATGTTTCTGCCCAATCACCCAACCTGTCCAAATGGTGCTGGAGTTTCACGACATCCTCCTCACAGCATACCCTCCCCCCCAGCTTTGTGTCGTCTGCAGATTTGGAGATATTACACAATTCCCTCGTCCAGATCATCATTAATATATATTGTGAACAGCTGGGGTCCTAGGACCGATCCTTCCGGTACCCCACTAGTCACTGCCTGCCACTCGGAAAACGACCCGTTTATTCCAACTCTTTGCTTTCTGTCCGCCAACCAGTTCTCTATCCAAGTCAATACCTTGCCCCCAATCCCATGTGCCTTAATTTTGCACGCTAATCTCTTATGCGGGACCTTATTGAAAGCCTTCTGAAAGTCCAAATACACCACATCCACTGGTTCTCCCTTATCTATTTTACCAGTTACATCCTCAAAAAATTCCAGTAGATTAGTCAAGCATGATTTACCTTTTGTAAATCCATGTTGACTTTGTCCGATCCAGTCACTGCTTTCCAAGTGCTCTGCTATTACATCTTTTATAATGGACTCTAGTATTTTCCCCACTACCGATGTCAAGCTTACCGGTCTATAATTCCCCGCCTTTTCTCTACCACCTTTTTTGAATAGTGGGGTAACATTAGCTACCCGCCAATCCATGGGTACCGTTCCAGAGTCTATCGAGTTCTGGAAGATGACCAGCAATGCATCTACTATTTCTAGGGCCACTTCCTTAAGTACCCTGGGATGTAGATTATCAGGCCCTGGGGATTTATCGGCCTTCAGTCCCATCAATTTTCCTAACACCATTTCCCTACAAATACTGATTTCTTTCAGTTCCACCCTTTCATCAGACCCTATGCTCCCCGGCATCTCTGGGAGGTTATTTGTGTCCTCCTTTGTGAAGACAGAACCAAAATATGTATTTAGTTGGTCTGCCATTTCTTTGTTCCCCATTATAAATTCCCCCGCTTCTGACTGCAAGGGACCTACGCTTGACTTCACCAATCTTTTTCTCTTCACATATCTATAAAAGCTTTTACAGTCAGTTTTTATGTTCTCTACAAGCTTACTCTCATATTCTATTTTCCCTTTCTTAATTAATCCCTTTGTCCTCCTTTGTTGAATCCTAAACTGCTCCCAATCCTCAGGATTATTGCTTTATCTGGCCAATTTATATGCCCTCTCCTTGGACCTTATGCTATCCCTAATTTCCCTTGTTAGCCACGGTTGGGTCACCTTTTTTGTTTTATTTTTATGCCAAACTGGGATGAACAAATTCTGTAGTTCATCCATTCGGTCTTTGAATGTTTGCCATTGCCTATCCACCGTCAACCCTTTGAGTGCCATTCCCCAATCAATCCTACCCAACTCGCTCCTCAGACCATCATATTTCCTTTATTTAAATTGAGGACCCCAGTCTCCGAGTCAACTACTTCATTCTCCATCTTAATGAAGAATTCGATCATATTATGATCGCTCCGACCCAAGGGGACTCTTACAACAAGATTGCTAATTAATCCTTTCTCGTTACATAATACCCAGTCTAAGATGGCCTGATCTCTGGTTGGTTCCTCGACATATTGGTCCAGGAAACCATCCCGTAAACACTCCAGGAATTCCTCCTCCACAGTATTGTTACTCATTTGGTTGGCCCAATCTATATGTAGATTAAAGTCACCCATGATGACTGCTGTGCCCTTATTGCACGCTTCTTTAATTTATCTATTCTACCAGTTACATCCTCAAAAAATTCCATTAGATTAGTCAAGCATGATTTACCTTTTGTAAATCCATGTTGACTTTGTCCGATCCTTTCATTGTTTTCCAAGTGCTCTGCTATTACATCTTTTATAATGGACTCTAGCATTTTCCCCACTAGCGATGTCAGGCTTACCGGTCTATAATTCCCCGTTTTCTCTCTACCACCTTTTTTGAATAGTGGAGTAATATTAGGTACCCTCCAATCCATGGGAACTGTTACAGAATTTTGGAAGATGACCAGCAATGCATCTACTATTTCTAGGGCCACTTCCTTAAGTACCCTAGGATGTAGATTATCAGGCCCTGGGGATTTATTGGCTTTCAATCCCGTCAATTTCCCTGACACCATTTCCCTACAAATACTGGTTTCATTCAATTCCTCCCTCTCATTAGACCCTATGTTCCCCGAAATCTCTGGAAGGTTACTTGTGTCCTCCTTTGTGAAGACCGAACCAAAGTATGTATTTAATTGGTCTACCATTTCTTTGTTCCCCATTATAAATTCCCCTGATTCTGACTGCAAGGGACGTACGCTTGACTTCACCAATCTTTTTCTCTTCACATATCTATAGAAGCTTTTACAGTCAGTTTTTATGTTTCCTGCAAGCTTACTCTCATATTCTATTTTCCCCCTCTTAATTAATCCCTTTGTCCTCCTTTGCTGAATCCTAAACTGCTCCCAATCCTCAGGTTTGCTGCTTTTTCTGGCCAATTTATATGTCCTCTCCTTGTATCTTATGCTATCCCTAATTTCTCTTGTTAGCCACGGTTGAGTCACCTTTTTTTAATTTTTATGCCAAACAGGGATGAACAAATTCTGTAGTTCATCCATGCGATTTTTAAATGTTTGCCATTGCCTATCCACCGTCAACCCTTTAAGTAACGTTCCCCAATCCATCCTAGCCAACTTGCGCCTCATACCATCGTAGTTTCCTTTATTGAAATTCAGGGCCCTAGTCTCTGAGTCAACTACTTCACTCTCCATCTTAATGAAGAATTCTATCATCTTATGATCGCTCCTCCCCAAGGGGCCTCGCACAACAACATTGCTAATTAATCCTTTCTCATTACATAATACCCAGTCTAAGATGGCTTGATCTCTAGTTGGTTCCTCGACATATTGGTCCAGGAAACCCTCCCGTATACACTCTAGGAATTCCTCCTCCATAGTATTGTTACTAATTTGGTTAGCCCAATCTATATGTAGATTAAAGTCACCCATGATAACTGCTGTGCCCTTATTGCACACTTCTCTAATTTCCCGTTTAATGTCATCCCCAACCTCAGCATTACTGTTTGGGGGTCTGTATACAACTCCCACTAACGTTCTCTGCCCCTTGGTATTTCTCAGCTCTACCCATACAGATTCCACATCATCAGAGCTAATATCCTTCCTTACTATTGTGTTAATCTCCTCTTTAACCAGCAGTGCTACCCCACCTCCTTTTCCTTTTTGCCTGTCTTTCCTGAATATTGAATACCCCTGGATATTGAATTCCCAGCCTTGGTCACCCTGGAGCCATGTCTCCGTAATTCCAATTACATCATATCCGTTTACATCTGTTTGCGCAGCTAATTCATCCACCTTATTACGAATGCTCCTCGCATTAAGACACAAAGCCTTCAGGCTTGTTTTGTTAACACTCTTAGGATTATTATTTAATGTAGCTCTGTTTGATTTACACCCTTGATTTCTCTGCCTTCCACTTTTGCTTTTGTCCTTCCTGTCTTTTGTTTCTATCCTTGCTTCCCTTTCCTCTGTCTCCCTGCACAGGTTCCCAACCCCCTGCCATTTTAGTTTAAACCCTCCCCAACAGCACTAGCAAACACTCCCCCTAGGACATCGGTCCCGGTCTCACCCAGGTGCAAACCGTCCTTTTTGTACTGGTCCCACCTCCCCCAGAACCGGTTCCAATGTCCTAGGACTTTGAATCCCTCCCCCTTGCACCATTCCTCTAGCCACGTATTCATCTGAAATATCCTTCTATTTCTACTCTGACTAGCACGTGGCACTGGTAGCAATCCTGAGATTACTACCTTTTGAGGTCCTATTTTTTAATTTACCCCCTAACTCCCGATACTCAACTTTTAGGACCTCATCCCATTTTTTACCTATATGCACCACGACAACTGGTTGTTCACCCTCCTCCTCCAGAATGCCCTGCAGCCGCCCCGAGACATCCTTGACCCTTGCACCAGGGAGGCAACATACCATCCTGGAGTCTCATTTGTGGCCGCAGAAACGCCTATCTATTCCCCTTGCAATAGAATCCCCTATCACTTTCGCTCTCCCAGTCTTTTTCCTCCTGTCCTGTGCAGCAGAACCACCCATGGTGCCAGGAAGTTGGCTGCTGCTGCCTTCCCCCGATAAGCCATCTCCCTCAACAATATCCAAAGTGGTATATCTGATTGAGAGGGGGATGGCCACAGGGGACCCCTGCACTGCCTGCCTGCGCCTACTACTCTGCCTGGTGGTCACCCATTCCCTTCCTGCCTGTGCAGCCTTTACCTGCGGTGTGACCAACTCCCTAAATTTGCTATCCACGATGTCCTCGGCATCGCGAATGCTCCAGTATGTATCCATTCGCAGCTGCAGCGCCGCAATGCGGTCTGTCGGTAGCTGCAGCTGGATACACTTCCCACACACATGGTCGTCGGGGACACAGCAAGTGCCCCTGATTTCCCACATAGCGCAGGAGGAGCATGCCACGGGGCCGAGCTGTCCTGCCATGACTTACCCTTTAATTAATTTAAATTAATTTAAATCTAATCAATACCACTAATTACACTACAATTAAATGATATACTCAAGGGTCCTTGGTTACTAACACTCCCCAATACACAACAGAGACGTAAGAAACTATAACCACAAAAATTAAGACCTCCTAAATTTTATAAACTATTAATCTTAACTGTCAAATTACAGGAAACTCTCGTTTAAACGGCACCTAAATATCCAGAATTCTCTATTAACTGGCAAAATTCATACTCCGAAAACAACACCTCAATAACCGGAAATGAGTCCGAGTCTCCTGCGGTGGCCGAGTAAGTCAGTGGGGGTAGTTCTCTAAACTGCCACTACTCGGCTTCTTGGCGCTGTCGGAAGTCTAATTACTGTATACTGCACATTTCTTGATTTTTAAATTTTTGTTGGTTAAAAATAACCTCGGTCGATAACCCTCTCCGTCATCCGGAATTTTTAATCAACCAGCACCATCCCGGTCCCATCGGTGCCGGATACCAAAGAGTTTCCTGTATAGAGTAGTATAAATACTCACCTGGCCGTACTCACCCAATCAGCTGCTTCCTCTTGCTTGCATCACTTTTTGAATCGTGATGTGGCTCCGGAATGCCGCCGCCGGCCTGTGAGATTGGTAAGTCTCTGTATAAAAAAAAAAGCCTGCAAAAGTGAGTTTCAGTACTCTCTGTACCGCCGCTCTCTGCTCCTCCCGACACTGGCCTCTGTATTTTAAAAAAAGCCCGCGAAAGTGAGTTTCAGTACTCACTGTACCGCCGCTCTCTGCTCCTCCCAACACTGGCCTCAATCAGCTCCCTCCCCTTGTGCTGACGTCACTTTTGACTTCTGACATCACTCTTTGAAAATTCTGCCGGTGCTGAGTTGGTACCGCTGCCGCCGCCTCGCCGCTCCTCCCAGGTCCACACTGCCGCCGCTGCTGCTGCTGTTGTGGGGCCTACCTACGCGTCGGGCTCACTTTATGTTGCCGCTCCTCCCAGGTCTGCACTGCTGCTGCCGCTGCTGCTGCTGCTGTGGGGCCTACCTGCGCCTCGGGCTCACTTTATACCGCCGCCTTGCCGCTCCTCCCAGGTCCGCACTGCCGCTGCTGCTGCTGTCTCTTGCCTTGAATATCTCTTAGTGTCTCTCAATCTCTCCTGCTTTCTATCCTATCACTGACCTTCCCTTTTGTTCTTTCATCCCCTCCCCCTTTTCCCAGCCCCTAACTTGCTTCACAATCTATTCCTTTTCCTGCTTTTTTTCCAGTTCTGACGAAACATTAACTCTGTTTCTCTCTCCACGGATGCTGCCCTGGCCTGCTGAGTTTTTCCAGCGTTTTCTGTTGTTATGCACGATTTCTAAAAATCTTTCTCTGTGCTGGGTCTAAGTCAAGGTCAGCCTGTTTTGCTCCCACACAGAAACCCCACAGGCTGACCCAAAGTTAGTCCTGGTTTGAAATTGAGTTGTGTAACTTCTGATAATATTTGAATCTGTTCTGCTCAGTGCACATTTTACAGTTTAAAAAGCTGTAGTAAATGACTAACTTGCTACCCTACCCCATGGAAAAATTCTGCATTTGCTGTGGCGAGGCATTTGCCACTGATAAAGACGTTCTTCTTTGTTATAATGCCCCCTACCCAATTTTGTTTAAGCTGCAACAAGAAAGAATGTTACTGATTTTTTAAATGTCCGTAATCACAAATGCACAAGCATGTAAGGTAATGTCAAATGGCCATTCGGCCCCCCAACTCACCTTTCAGGATTATGTACAGGTCACACTCAGACTATTTACATCTCACCTTGACAACAAAGCCCAATTTTTCCACTCTCACTAAATCAGGGTTCTGTCCAATTTCACTTTGGAATGTTTTAAGAGAGTCCATATTGACTGCTTGGTGATTTCTTGCACAAGTTAACACTGACAATCACGCTAATTTTCAGAGATGTTTTGTGAAGTAGCTCATGAACATGTACCGTTGTATACAAAGAGATGTACAATGTATGCACCAAGAACTCAGCCCACACTAGCTGGCACTTGAGCATTGTGGACTGCAAAGCACTGGCCCCACCTCTCACTTCTTAAGCCCCTCAAATAATGGGGTAGGCAGTGGTGGAAATGAAAATCGGGTGGTTTCTATAAGGGGCAGACAATCTACAACACCAGTTTTACACCCAGGCAGAAAGTTCAAAGCCTACCCCACTCTCTCTGCAGGTGCATCTGCAACTTGATGGCTGCCAAAGGAATAAGCTTCCTTTCACTCACAGAACTCTGGCATGCTTTATCAATAACCCGCTACATCTGGTGTAACTAGAAGGGGCCTAGACAGCAACAGAAAGTAGTAAAATTAGCAGTGCCTACCTTCCAAAAAACAGAAAATACAACTGGTCTAAAGTGGTATGCCCTGGATTTAAATGAGGCCCTTTTTCAAACACTACAATTTTAAATTGGCACATAGAAAATGAAGAATGGTGCTCCAGCTGAAATTGTGGAATTTGGTATGGATTGGCATAATTCTGGGGGGCAGTAATGAGGCCAGCGGCACCAAGTGTACTTGTACCCACGTTCCCGGTACTTGAGCCTCGTGCACTCCAGTCAGTGTGTGGGCCTCTCCCCAAGTATAAGGTCCTTTTTCTGATATATCAAAAATTTCTTTGCTTTAATAATGTCTAAATAAATTTGTTTTTAAGTAGGTTAATGTGGCTATTTATTATGCATGTTCTGGTGACCGACACTGTTCAGCGTGTGCTCCGGTTCCCTAGTTTGGAACATTGATTAAAGAGAGTGCTTTTGCTGTGTTTTCAATATGTTTGGCTTATGCTGCCCCAACATGTTTCTGGCTCTCCATGTTATTAAAGTGCTTGTGTATCTTGCTTCCCCAGGCCCCTTGATTATGTAAAACAAATAGCGCCAGAAAACAATTGCCTTTTTATTTGTTCTGTTTTGGTTCTTAGGTCCCACCTGGTATTAAAGTGCTAATGAGTGCAACTCGGAGCACATTTGACCAGCAAGAGAACATCTACCGATTCCAGATGGAGTATCCGGTTCCTGCTTACCTGTTAGCCCTCGTAGCTGGAGATCTCATTTCTGCAGATATAGGTCCACGGTAAGTACTTTTGTGACTGTAAGACTGAAGCTGGATTTTAATACCCTTGTCCTAATTACTAAGCCATAAATCTAAATTGAATCCCTTTACCGATATCTACCCCTGATTGAAATATGCAAAGCCTGACACAGCTGGATTCATTGAGCCAACACTGCCCATAACAGTGTGCTGCTTTAAACTAGCAGTTTCTCTCGTTTTATTTAATTTCCTGAGGGATGTGACTAAGCACAGATGAAAATCTCCCAAAAAGAGAAATTCCAATTGCATCAAAGCAATTGAACAAAACGCCTGGTCCTGAGCCAGTGGTACAGGAGAAAAGGGCTGTTTGATGCAATGTGCAGTTTATTGGAAGAGCTTCTACATCGATGCATGTGCAGGAAGCAATGATTATGTTCCCCCTTTCCCAAATATCAAGTTACTGATCATGGCTTATTAGCCAGTACTTTGAACTGTTTCGTGGGATACATTGGCGGTTTTGAAAGCAGGCGTGGTGCTTCCAAACAAAGAGGAAAAAGGAATGAATGAATCATCTTGGGCAGTTGTCCTGCACTTCCTGATGGGTGGTTACATCGGTCTAGATTGTGTGCTCAAATGCAGGCGTGGGCTTGAGTCCTTCTGACTCGAGTAAGAGTATTCCCAACTGAGCAAATCTGATGATACTACAGTAATGGTTAAGCTATTTAGGAGTAGTGTTTGTGTTTGTTTCCGTATTACATTATGTAAGCTGAAAGCTTAAACGAATAATCAGCTTGGGGAACCTCGAATTTTGTTGGAGCTGCTGGCAGTTGAAGATTTAAATTTGATATTTGAACATTGGTTTAAGATCCTTATTCTCTTTATCTGTCTATTCAGACTGCATGTTCCTTTACCAAATGTGTACCTGAGTTTTTCTGATCATTCTCTTTTTCTTTTATATATTTATACAGAAGTAGAGTTTGGGCTGAACCTTGCTTGTTAAAAATCGCAACTGCAAAACTGAATGGCACAGTGGAACGGTGGCTGAGTGCTGCAGAGAATCTCTTTGGGCCTTATATGTGGGAAAGGTAATAAAGGAAATGAATCAAAGTTTGGATGTGGGTTAGCATTAGATATGGGGACAGCAGGTTTGTGATGGAAACTGGTACACTGCGCCATCAAGTGCAGGAAGCAATGATTATGTTCCTTCTTTCCCAAATATCAAGTTACTGATCATGGCTTAGCCAGTACTTTGAACTGTTTCGTGGGATACATTGGAGGTTCTAAAAGCAGGTGTGGTGCTTCCAAACAAAGAGGAAAAAGGAATGAATGAATCACCTTGGGCAGTTGTCCTGCAGTTCCTGACGGGTGGTTACATAGTAGTACTAGGAGTTCCTGGAAGCAAGTCATCTGATTTCTGTCTCGCAACTAATTGATGAATTGCACCTTTTAAAAGTAAAAAAATATATAGCTCAGGAACAATGTTTGAGTTCACTAGGTTTTACTGAGGCTGAAGGGCTTCCTGACCAGATGTCCATCGGTTTGAGTCCCAAAGCTGCTTGCCACTTGAACTTGAATGAAATTCTTGGCTGGATGATTAGGTGCAGCAGGACACTTCACCGCTGACTGACCACAGGGGACATGTCCATGTGCTAAATCAGCCTAGTTCCTGAACACAGCAAGCTATACAATGAGAAGTGATTTGCAAGGGAACAAAAGAGTAACATATAAAATATATAATGCTTATGAGGCTGGAGTTGGACTAATGGTTGAAAATGCAGAGTTTGCTGCTAACTTGAAGCTTAGTTGTGGGAAATGAGGTTAGGTGAATAGTTAGATATAACAATAAAACAACTTCACAATTTAAATGAATTCCTTCCTTGATGCAGACTGACACCATCAGGATGTCTTCCGGTTTTCATAGAATCATACAGCACAGAAGGAGGTCATTCGGCCCATCCTGCCAGCGCCAGCTCTTTGACAGAGCTACAATTAGTCCCACTCCCTTGCTCTTTCCCCATAGACTGCCAAATTTTTCCCCTTCCCTTTTTACAGGAAGCTGTTCATGTTCTGCTTGATTTATGTTATTTAGTGCTGTTTGCTGGAGTTCAACTCCCTGAAGAGGAGCTCTGATTTAAACCTCTGGAGCAACACGCTTTGTGTTGAAGTAATTTCATTAAGTGTTAGTTTTTTTTCCCTCCTGCTTTTTCCCCCTCCTCTCCTGAAGCCAGCATTTCATGCTGGGATGTGGTTCTAAGGGTGCTGGAAAACCCTCCAGTTCTACATCTATGTGGTCATGCTTTACTTGTGAGCCTAGTCAGTGAGGTTTGGCAGGATATTCAACTGTAGAAGCATCACAGGATAGCATGATCATCCAAACATGTACTTTTCTAGCAGGAGCCACTGGATAGTGAACAGGAGCAGGACGTCCTGTTGATTTTTTTTGTCCCTCTTTAGCATGCCGATGCAGGGACCATATTTAGCACCTCCTAGCTATGATTGATTAAGTCAGCACAGACCAGGGATAGAACCTCGGAGCTTACTGGTCTTTGTGGGCTCAGAACCACACTGATCCTTTTTACCCACGGACCCATTGGGGAAGACTGTGAAAGCACTTTGAATGTTTGAAAGAAAATGAAATTTTGTAGCATGTAACCACTGTGTTTTCTCTTCAGGTATGATGTCGTTTTCCTTCCGCCCTCGTTTCCAATTGTTGCAATGGAAAACCCCTGTTTGACTTTCATTATTTCCTGTATTTTGGAAAGTGATGAGTTTCTCATTATTGATGTCATCCATGAAATCGCACACAGCTGGTTTGGAAATGCAGTTACCAATGCCACATGGGAAGAGATGTGGCTGAGCGAGGGGTTAGCAACGTATGCGCAACGTCGCATCACCACGGAAACCTACGGTGAGTACATGTTTTTTATTCTCTTCCACTTTTTCCAATACTAAACACAGATTAGGTCTTATTCTGCATTCAGGCATTCCCGGTGCGGAATGATGCTTGCAGGGAATGTTGGCCTGATTTTCCTACTATTAATTTAAATGGATGGAAATCGGGCACTGTGGCTAACGTTCCCTGGGAGCATCATTCCATGCTGAGAACATTCAATTTGGAATCTGCTCTATTAATTGCTTGGTTCATGCACCTGCTGTTACCACCATTTTGGTCTGTCTGTTGACACCTGGGTTTGACTACGTTTCACAGCACCTAAAATTCCCAACTTTTAGCATTTTTAAAGCAGAAGACTGCCCATAATACGAGAGAGAGTGAGAAATTGTCCAACCTCTGCCCTCTCATCCCATACAAGGAAGAAGCTTCGGAGCTCCTGGGATGCAGGAAACGTGTCATGACATTCTTCTTTTCCTTGTCATCTTTTTGAACCCTGCATTATTGTCAGCAAACTGGATCATGAACTCTCATGCCACTTCTACTGAAAGCGACATGTGGACTCTGCTCCTGCGGAACCCATTCTATCCTCTCTACTACTTGTCCTCTCCACATATACCAGACCAAGAAAAAGCAGAGAAGGAAGAAGAGCTACCAAGTCCCCTGCTTCAGTCTGTGCCAGCAGTTTATCATACACTCCATTAATAACTTCCTCCCTACCAAGCACCATCTCAGATACAACCACCCAGGTGGACATGAGACAGTGAGCTGTGAGAGCTGATCCCTGGCTCTACAGTCGAGGGGTGATGATTCCTGATGCTCCGGTCAGCAGCCTCTTCCGCTTCATGTTCCACTACCAGCTCTTCTGCCCACGTGCTTTATGTATCATCCTATTCACTTCCCTTGGGTCCAGAATTTATGGGTCCTACTTTTAAAAGAAGGATGCTTTTAGACCACGAAACATGTGTAGGCATCAATGTCTCCAGCAATGTGCAGCAGATGGCAGGTCAAATGGAGGAGTCCGCTACCTGCATCTGCACATCCCAATGAATGGCTTCTCTGTAGTACAGTCTACCCTGGAGTGTGTGGCAGCTTCAGGCTGATCTGCAGTGGAGGCCCCATTACAGAAGTCGTGACAGAAGTCTGTGCTCCTGCCATGGTTGCTCAGACTGCTGCCATAAAAGCATAAATGCCAGAGTGGAGAGGGCTGTTTCTTCTGGCCCCCAATCATTTGGTGCTGGGACACAAAATATCTCTCGGGGTTTCACCAATGTCATAGGTACCATTTAGGTCTGCTTTACCACACATCATAATCATGCAGAGCCTGGTACTAGTGGCATGGCAGGAATGTACTCTATGATGACTGATGTCTCAGGATGGCAGCACATATGTGCTCTCCCACCTTCTCCCTCAGATGCCTATACATGTGTCAGAAAGGATGCAGGACCAGGCTGCCCATCTAGCGGTACAAGAGATGCAGCCAGCAGCAGGTCCATCTCAGAACTTATCTTCCATGAGATGCACCCTGCTGCAGTCCCAAGAAGTTTCTTTTGAGATACAGCAGCCAGCCACCTCATGCACTCCAGCTATTCAGTTAACACCTAGGAGGAGCACAAGATCAAACATCACTGCCACCAAGGGGAAGCACATTGGAACGTGAACACAGTATGGTTGGTAAATACAATTATTGTAGCATCTTTATGGTGGGTAGGGGGAAGGTAGACAGCAGTAATTCATGCACTGGCCAGATGTGGTAGTCAAGAGATCGTCTACTATCTCAGACTGGCATGAATATCTCTTGCAGCTATCAATTGGTGCTCTTCTGGCTTTGGGTGCCATCCTCCTCCCAGGGTCTTCATGCAGTGGCTATTTTTAAAGGCAAAGTTGTGTAGCAGGCAGCACACCACCATAATCCTTGGGAACCTGGGAGACTACATTGCAGACCACCCCAGATGGATCCAGGCACCTGAAACACCTTCAGTCATTATATAGCACAGAAATGAAATTCGTGTGGAAGAATGGACCCTGTTAACAGTGCTCAATTGCTGTCCTGGCACATGTACGGGTATCATAAGTCATGGCTATAGAGAGTAGTCATGGCTTCTCCAAAGCACCTTCTATAGTGCCATGAGCCTGGCCTCCCTCTGTTGCTCCTCTTCTTCCTTCCAAAAACAAAGATACAGGGGTATTCCCAATGGAAATTCCATTCTGCCCTCTTTGTGTGGGGGAGGGTTGAATGGAAACCCAAAAGAAGACACAAAGCTTTGATGGTAAATCACTTGTCAATAGTGATTTAAAAAAAAAGAAATCCAAGTCAGCTGAGAAATATGCTTTCTGTATTAATCCTTTAGAACTAGCTGCTGGTCCCTTTTAAATCAACTTCAGCCTTTTTTCTAAGCACCTGGCAACGCTGGACACCTATTATACCAGCATGATTGACAACTCAGCATATAATGAATAATAAATGATATGAAAGACATTGTCATGTCATTAATGCCTTGTTAAAAGATGCCGTCCATTTCAGGACAGGCGTTTCTGCTGCCAGCTGGAAGCGATAGCAGAAAATTGTGCGGGCACTGGAATACTGCCCGTGGACCCAAGCTATGGTTTTATCACCAAGCTCAAATGGACAGATGTCCTTGTGGTGTTTATTTCCCTGGTTGTTATGGTAAAACTATTTATGGTACCTCAGTGAATGCTGACTGTTACACCCAAGGTTGAATCATTTACCTTTCTTTATTATGCACTTTAATGTGGAAGAAATCACGTAAAAAATGTAACCTATTTTAAATAAAGTTCAAAAGGTTTATAGTTTTCAAGGTGAAGGATCACGTAATTATTTGTACTGCTTCAGAATTTGGGTGTCATTATAACAGGCTAGCACATTTCTGACACCTTGAAAGTTTTTTTAACTCGTACTGAAGGTGCTGACATATGAGGCAACAGCAGCTACTTTGTGTTTTAAAATCCACAACATTTTGCTCTTGAGATAAATATAATTCATTTCATATTTTAAGTAGATTTTGCATCATAGTAGCGTCTCCCTAATCAGAAATGTCATGATCTTCGATATAGCGCATTAATAAATAAGCCATTTAAATACCATCTGCACAACACATAATTCAATCTAACCCTTTTTGAGGGGAGAAGGGTTGTAATACAGCATTTTAGAGACAAACATAATTCTCGATGTTGGGACATCACATGGGTGCTATGTTGCACTTTGTACAAGTTATTACAGTTCATACACAGTTCATACACTAGCCCATGCCATCAGACCTGCCAAAATGAGGGCAGGTGCTCCCTTGCAGGATGGAAGGAAAAACTCAATGATGAGTCACCCTATGGTGCTCTTGTATGCCACCAAGTGGTCAGTTCCAGGATGCAGGGAGTAGGCTACATACTGTTCATCCATTCAAGGAATGATGCAAGATGTAGAAGAATCCAAAGGCTGGCAGAAAAAAGTAAATATTTTTAAGGGAGGAAAAAAACACTGGTTTCCCTTCTTTTTCAGGGGCTGCTTTTACTTGTCTTGAAACCACTTTCCGACTGGAAGCATTACATCGTCAGCTGAAACTGCTCGGAGATGAGAGTCCTGTCAGCAGACTACAAGTGAAGTTTGAGCCAGGTCTCCATTTTACCTCTGTTTGCAATTTAAATTAAACCAGCTGCTCCATTAAAGCACTGACTAACTAAACTAAACCAATTCTTTGATTTCAGAGTACAACTCTTTTTTTACCAGAATACACTGGTATTTGGCAGTTTCTGTGTGATACGGTGTGGCACTTTCAGTCCATGTCCTGTGAACTATGATAGATCTAGACTATGATGATTGACAAACTCACTCAGTAGATCTTTTAGACTTGAATAGTTGATGGATAGAATCTTCAGTAGATCTCAATCCTCTGTTACAATAGGTGATTCAATAGAATGGTTCCATTATGATGTTTGTATTTACTTTTTCTTTCTTTTATTATCACAATTTTCAAAGCTTAGTATTACTGCTGCTGTAAACCAGTTTGTAATCTGAACCAATCCAGGGAGGAATTGTATATCAGTCTGTAATCCAACAAAGTGCAGGTAGCTGTTGTAAACCAACCTTCACTGTAGAGACAACATTTATTAATCTATTGGTGCTCTGTATAAGGAGTCTTAAACATTTATTGTTAAACTTTTTGATTGGTGATCAGGGGTAGCTACAGTATACATGATAAAGAAATGTGTGTGATATTTCTTCTACATTCTCTGTGCAGGTGTCAATCCCAGCAGTCTGATGAATCTCTTCACGTATGAGAAAGGATTCTGCTTCGTGTACTACCTGTCGCAGCTCTGTGGAGACACAAAATGCTTCGACTCCTTCCTTAGAGTGAGTTCACTCAGCAGCTTGTTTTAATTTTTCATTTTATTTTTAAAACTTACTTTATAAATAGCAAAGGAAAACCTGATATTCTGTTGGCGATTGCCTCATCTTGCTAACATTCATATCAAGCACTGGAATATCACAGAGTAACGTGTCCTCTGCATAGCCCAACAGAATACCCTAACCTCAGATTCTGAACAACACTCCCTGTTGCATAGGTGAATCATTTGCATTCTTCACATGGACAGCTTTGTGTTGTGGACTTATTGAGAAATGGAACCTTTCAAATATATTAAGTGGAGTTGCTGATACAGCCACATGTAGTCCCTCCCATAAATGGAGTGCTGTCACTGTTAAAATGTCTTTATGTACAAGTGCTGTCAGCAATAGAATCTGTTTGTAATCACAATGACATAACCAGCTAATAGGTCCTGTTATAATAGGTCCTGTAGTCTACTGTTGCTGATTCAGTTACCGTTATTACATGAAGCACAAATGATTAACCTGCAGGATTCAAGCTGCTAATCTTAATAACTTTTTTCTTAGGCCTATGTGGAAAAGTTCAAGTTTACAAGTGTAGTTGCAGCAGATCTACTGGAGTTTTTCCTGGGCTTTTTTCCTGAGCTCAGGGAGAAATGTGTGGACAACAAAGAAGGTTGGTGAGATGTTTGAAAGGGAGTTTTCTAAGTAGCGTTTGAGGTTTTGCCCACTACAAGCAATTTCCCACTACATCTGACTGCTATTTAAGTAGAACCTACTGTATAACAAAATATTAGTGGAGTACATTTTTCTCTTCCTTGTTTTGTTTAAACCTGTTTCTAATTATTATTTCTGGTGCTGATTTTTGGATTGCCTGCCAATACAAGTGCACTCTGGATTATTCATTTGTTATAAGGGTAAATGAGCTTGCGGTTTTCTTCAGACTGACGCATTCTCTAGACCAGTAGCCTGGGGTTTTCCACTTGTTCGCTTGTCAGCCTGTGATTCCTCCTGCCTCTTTCCTCCCCCCAGCCCCATTAATTTTAATAGAGAGGAAAATTACAGGGAGGTGACGCACAAGCAGAAAATCCCAGCCTTGGTCTCAAATACTTGCTTCTCTGTATTTAATTTTTTTCTAGTAACCTTTACAGCTGCAGCTCCCATCTCTGCAGCTTATAGTTAGTTCAGAACTATTTTTTGGATTAAATATAAAAGAGAATAATATAACACTATAATGTAGCTCTTTCTTGCATCTTCTTTAAAACTGCATAGATGAGTTAGCTGCAGTCTGTGCTGTGATCTGACATTTCAGCTGAGGATAGATGAACAGCCTGTAGTTTACTCCATGCATCCATCCTCTCACTTGGTTGGTAGACAAGCAAGCTGCGGATTTTATTTTGAGCATGTTTCCTTTAACTTCAAACAAGTTTGCATCTTTCAGATTCCTGCACACTATTTGTCCTTGAAGATAAGAGTGAAAACGTTCACTCTCAAACTTTTATTTTGTTGCTCATTCTAGAGGAACAACTGTTCCCAAGGATATTGTTTCACATCTTTCTTATGTGGGATGCCCTGTTTATTGGGACACATGATTGACAAAACTCCTATGTACATGCACAAAACCAGTGTGCCTAGCCTGAGCTTTGATCACTGCTTTGACAACTTGTGATAATATTACTGACTTAGCAGTTCTGCTTAAAGGCTGTAGTGTCCAATTTTCTGATTGGTGACATCCAATTCATGGGCATAAAATGGGTGTTACTGATTTGACAATTAGGTGGCGAATCGTTACCCAGGGTCTCTGCCCATTTTTTAATTCCGTTCAGTTTTGTGAGTAATTGTAATGAGTTCAAGGAGCCTCGTTAGTTTGTGGTCATATGCACATAAGTGAAGCCAAAATGACTACGCACAGATTTTTCACCAGTTTAATACCGTTTTCATTACTTACCCATATCAGCTGAGCATCCAGCGTGGCTCGGCATGGAGTTGTATAAAGAAGTAGAGTTTAAGGAGCCCAGTAAGAAGATTGCCAAATTGTCAGGCCATTCTTCTGCTTTTTTTTTTCCTGTTGTCACTTAGGTTTTCAGGAACCTTTTGTGGCAATTATTGAGCTGCTGTTATTCTTTATCAACATTTCTAATAGTAGGCAGGCTTTCCCATAGGAATCCTCTTGATCTATACTTTGTGGAGTAGAAGAGAAGGGCCAACAAAGGGATTCCAGGCTGATCAGGTTGCACAGAGATGCTCTGTACCCACCTGCCAGCACACCATAACAGAACCTATGGACAGAGATGCTCTGTACCCACCTGCCAGCACACCATAGCAGAACCTATGGACAGAGATGCTCTGTACCCACCTGCCAGCACACCATCGCAGAACCTATGGACAGAGATGCTCTGTACCCACCTGCCAGCACACCATAACAGAACCTATGGACAGAGATGCGCTGCCTTTGTTGTCCAGAAGATACTGTGATTTACGAAAGGGATGTCACAATGGACTTGTACCACATGCTCCAACCAGGACTCTTTCACAGGCATGGCACTGCCAGTAGCTGTCAAGGTCATAGCCACCCTGAATTTTTATGCTTCGGGATCATTTCAGGCTGCCACTAGAAATGTCAGTAACAGAAGTCAACCAGCTGTCCATAGATATGTGAAACAGGTGACCAATGTATTATTAAGCAATTTCATCCCCTTCTCCATGGACAACCAACAGCAGCATGAAAGGGCTGCAGTTTTATAGTATAGAATAATTCCCAAAGATCAAGGAGATTATAGATTGTACCCATGTGGTTCTACATGCTTCATTGCTCAATGCCATTACCAACAAAAATAGCCATGATGTGGAGATGCCGGTGATGGACTGGGGTGGACAAATGTGAGAAGTCACACAACACCAGGTTATAGTCCAACAGCTTTATTTGAAATCACAAGCTTTCAGAGTGCTGCTCCTTCGTCAAGTGAAGCGATGCATATAGGCACAGCATATATTGTCAGAGAACACTGCCAGGCGATTACAGGTAATCTTTCTAACTGCCCTTTATCCCACCTCGGCAGAGAGATAATCACAGCAATCAAAGGTGTGGATGGTGTCCAAACAGGTCAGTCAGGAAAACATTACATCAAAGAACAATGAGGTGGGGTCACCAGGAGTCAAATCTTGCAGTTGCTGGGGTCTGTATGAAAAACAAAAAACAAAAGAACGATAAAAAAATTTAAAAATTTTTTTTTGTTGCTGGAAATCACAGCAGATCCGGCTGCATCTGTGTAGAGAGAACAAGCCAACGACGACTCAAGTCTGGATGACTCTACGTCAGGTGGGGTTACATGTAGCGTGACATGAACCCAAGATCCCGGTTGAGGCCGTCCTCATGAGTGCGGAACTTGGCTATCAGTTTCTGCTCGACGATTTTGCGTTGCCGTGTGTCTCGAAGGCCGCCTTGGGGAATATGCTTACCCGAAGATCGGAGGCTGAATGTCCTTGACTGCTGAAGTGTTCCCCGACTGGGAGGGAACACTCCTGCCTGGCGATTGTTCCGCACAACAATCGGCAGGCAGGAGTGTTCCCTCCCAGTCGGGGAACACTTCAGCAGTCAAGGACATTCAGCCTCCGATCTTCGGGTAAGCATTCTCCAAGGCGGCCTTCGAGACACACGACAACGCAAAATCGTCGAGCAGAAACTGATAGCCAAGTTCCGCACTCATGAGGACGGCCTCAACTGTGATTTTGGGTTCATGTCACGCTACATGTAACCCCACCTGACGTAGAGTCATCCAGACTCGAGTCGTCGTTGGCTTGTTCTCTCTACACAGATGCGGCCAGACCTGCTGTGATTTCCAGCAAAAAAAAAATCTTTTTTTTTATATTCTTTGTTTTTTGTTTTTCATACAGACCCCAGCATCTGCAACATTTGACCCCTGGTGACCCCACCTCATTGTTCTTTGATGTAATGTTTTCCTGACTGACCTGTTTGGACACCATCCACACCTTTGATTGCTGTGATTATCTCTCTGCCGAGGTGGGATAAAGGGCAGTTAGAAAGATTACCTGTAATCATCTGGCAGTGTTCTCTGACTATATATGCTGTGCCTATATGCATCTCTTCACTTCACCTGACGAAGGAGCAGCGCTCCGAAAGCTTGTGATTTCAGATAAAGCTGTTGGACTATAACCTGGTGTTGTGTGACTTCTCACAACAAAAATAGAAAAGCAATCCACTCTCTCAAATAGGACAGTCTGTGTAATTATGCATTGGTGTTCTATGCAAGAGATGATACTGAAATAGCAAAGATTAATAAGATCAATCCAGTTTTAGTAGGTGCCGATCTCCAGATTAAAACTATCCAATTCGCCATTCATTGGCAACGATTCAACTATCTCATTCTAAGAGGCCATGAGACTAGTGTGTAGAAGAGATAGCATATTGCAGTAATACTGTTCCAAGGTTAGGTTGGAGCTTGTTATTGAGGCAGAAGGAGGGATATTTTTCATCCAACATATTTTCTCTAACTTGAGTATTTAAAACTGTCAGTGGATACAAAGTCAAAAATGCTCAATTTCATAACACCTTATTAAACACTCATACATCAGAACACGTTTGAGATAAACTGTACAGTTCACATTGAATCACTTCTCCTCATCTCACATTATGACCTTTGTCTTTCTTTACCATAGTAGAAAATATTTTGTATATTTCATCTAAGAAATTTAAATAATTTATTTTATCAAATACTAACTTCATCCGGAGTTTTTTCTCTGCTTTTAGGGCTGGAGTTTGCGCGCTGGCTGAATGCGTCTGGACCTCCGCTGTTGGAACCAGATTTGTCTCAGGGATCTAGTCTGATTAAACCGGTGGAAACTCTGTACCAGTTGTGGAGTTCAGAAACTCTCGATGGAAACCGTATTACAGACATTGATATTTCCAAATGGAAAACGTTCCAAATAGTTCACCTGTTGGACAAACTCCTGGATAGATCTCCACTGCCTCATGGTAGGATAACATGCTTGTGTGTAACTGGTTTTATTAGACCACACTATTATGTATAAATAATCTGATTAGTGTCCACACATCTTTGTTTTTGTTTGAAGTGCGCTCATTTTACTTTAAAAGAGGGTCATGTTGGTGTAAATACTTTAGTTATCGCTCCTCTGTAGAAATGCTACAATTGGAAAGTATATCAACATGTAAATCATCTTATTTAGAGATATAATTTTGTGCTCCAAAACTTTATGGCACTTAATTGTTATTGTAGGGAACTGTAGTGTAAACCCCATCTCCTCTCTGTGATGACACCAAAAGGTCTGTAATGAACCTGATCTGGTTAATTGCACTCCTCATGGGGCTTGTATAGCCAACCATGGCTAACAAAAGAAATTAAAGCTAGTATTAAGTCAAAGGAGGAAGCTTATAAAGTTGCCAGAAAAAGCGGTCAGCCTGAGGATTGGGATCTTTTTAGAAATCAGCAAAGGGGGACCAAGAAATTGATAAAGAAATGGAATATGAGCACAAACTAGCAAAAAATATAAAAACTGATTGTAAAAGCTTCTATAGGTATGTGAAAAGGAAAAGACTGCCGAAGGTAAATATAGGTCCTTTACAGTCAGAGACGGGAGAATTTATAATGGGGAATGAGAAAATGGCAGAGAAATTAAATAAATACTTAGTTTCTGTCTTCACGGAGGAAGACACAAAAAACCTCCCAGAAATATGAGAAAACCAAGGGTGTGGCGAGAATGAGGAACTTAAAGAAATTATTATTAGTAAAAAAAAAACAGTACTAGCAAAATTAATGGGACTAAAAGTCGATAAATCCCAAGGACCGGATGACCTATATCCTAGGGTTTTGAAAGAGCTGGCCATTGGGATAGTGGACGCATTGGTTGTCATCTTCCAAAATTCTATATATTCTGGAATGGTTCCTGCAGATTGGAGGATAGCAAATGTAACCCCGCTATTTAAGAAAGGAGGGAGAGAGAAAACTGGGAACTACAGACCTGTTAGCCTCACATCAGTAGTTGGGAAAATGCTGGAATCTATTATAAAGGATGCAATAACTGGGCACTTAGAAACTAATACACGTAGTAAGATTGGGCAGAGTCAACATGGATTTATGAAAGGGAAATCCTGTTTAACAAACCTATTGGAGTTCTTTGAGGATGTAACTAGTGGAGTAGACTAAGGGAAACCGGTAGATGTGGTGTATCTGGATTTTCAGAAGGCCTTCGATAAGGTGCCACACAAGAGGTTGGTGAACAAAATTAGGGCACATGGAATTGGGGGTAATATACTAGCATGGATTGAGAATTGGTTAACAGACAGAAAGCAAAGAGTAGGGATAAACGGGTCTTTTTCAGGATGGCAGGCTGTGTCTAGTGGGGTACCGCAAGGATCGGTGCTTGGGCTCCAGCTATTCACAATCTATATCAATGATTTGGATGAGGGGACTAAATGAAACATTTCCAAATTTGCTGCTGATACAAAGCTAGGTGGCAGTGTCAGTTGTGAAGAGGATGTGAAGAGGCTTCAAGGGGATCTCAACAGGCTCAGTGAGTGGGCGAAAACATGGCAGATGGAATATAATGTGGATAAATGTGAAGTTATCCACTTTGGTAGAAAAAACAGAAAGGCAGAGTATTTCCTAAATGGTGAAAGATTGGGGAATGCAGATGCTCAAAGGGACCCGGGTGTCCTTGTACATGAGTCACTGAAAGTGAATGTGCAGGCTTTCATCACAAGAGGATTTGAGTACAAGAGTAAAGAAGTCTTACTCCAATTATATAGGGCCGTGGTGAGACCACATCTGGAGTACAGTGTACAATTTTGGCCTCCTTACCTAAGGAAGAATATACTTGCCATAGAGGGAGTGCAACGAAGGTTCATAAGATTGATTCCTGGGATGGCGGGACTGTCGTATGAGAAGAGATTGAGTAAACTAGGCCTGTATTCTCTTGAATTCAGAAGACTCAGAGGGGATCTCATTGAAGCATACACAATTATTACAGAGCTTGATAGGGTGGATGCTGGAAGAATGTTTCCCTTGGCTGGGGAGTCTAGAACCAGGGGCCACAGCCTCAGGATAAAGGGTAGGCCATTCAGGACTGAGATGAGAAGACATTTCTTCACACAGAGGGTGGTGAATCTTTGGAATTCTCTACCCCAGAGGGCTGTGGAGGCTCAGTCATTGGGTATATTCAAAACAGAAGTCGATAGATTTCTGATAGTAAAGGTTTCAAGGGATATGGCGATAGGGCCGGTGAATGGAGTTGAGGCAGAAGATCAGCCATGATCTCATAGAATGGTGGAGCAGGCTCGAAGGGCCGAATGGCCTACTCCTGCTCCTATTTCTTATGTTCTTATAGTGAAGAATTTTGTTCCAGGTCACGTTAGTATGTTACAAGGATTCTAAATCAACAATGGAGGGATATTTTTCCCATTCCATTCTAGGCCACTCATTCTTCAGCAGAGAAGGCAGAATAGTCTGAGCTACAGATTCCTATGTGGCAACTGTCAAGTCTGCTTTGTGGTGACTTAGCACAAGGTATGATGTGAACCGAGCATGTTGTTTAATCTAATTTATCCATATTTCTGAGGCTAAATACCGCACTTTTTCCTGTTTCTCTGCTCCTTTTCCTGAGGTCTGCTGACTCCTGCTGGAATATGGTTGCATGGGTGTTGTCTGTTCATCAATGCATTACCCAAGTGATCATTTTCACTTGTAAATCTAGACAATGAGTGACAGCAGCCTATTTGACCCTTGTGGGTATATCTGCAGAGCCTGACCTGACATCCACACGCATGTATTTTCCAGCAGGGATTACTGGATAGCAGCCAGAGTGAGAAGGCTGGCTAATTTTGATTTTCCCCTCACTAACTCATGGGCTTTGAGGCCAATGGAATACATCACCCCACATCCATCACCAAGACCTCTTACTTTCATCTCTTCCCCTACTTCGGCCTCTCTGCCACTGAAACTCTTATCCATGCTTTTGTCACCTCCAGCCTTGATTATTCCAATACTCTCCTTGCTGGCTTTTTATCCATGCTCCATAAACTCCAACTTGACCAAATGCAGCTGCCCATATCCTGTTCCGCACTAAGCCCTGTTTATCTATCACGCCTGCCCTTGCAGACTCCTACTCGCTCTCTATTCCCCAATGCATTGAGTTTAATTAAAATCCTTGTCCTCATCTTCAAGTCTCTCCATGACCTCATTGGACGCTACTTCTACAACCTCTGCAAGACTTGCTTTCCCTCTTGTACTCTTCAGTCTTCTGACTTTAACCTCCTGTGCCTCCCATCTTCCTTTGTCCCATCATTGGTGGCAGAGCTTTCAGCTACATAAGGCCTGCCTTCTGGAATTCCCTCACTAAACCCCTCCACATTTCTACTTCTTCCTCCATTAAACATCTTCTCAAAACCCATCTTTGTGTCTAAACTTTCAAGTAACCCTTCTAAATTTTCTCCCTGGCTTGGTGTTCCATTCCTGTTAGTACTACTCTGTAAACTGCTTGAGACATTTTCTACAGTAAAGGCACTATATAAAGTTTGAGTTGTTCTGCAATACATTTTAGCCATTGGAGCTGTTGAACTGATGTCTATTTGAGAGGTGTATTCAAACTACTGGAAACATTAAGACCTTTTAGTAGAGGTCCCTATCATGTGGTATGACTAATGTTCTGTGCAACGGTAGATATTTTCCCTTAATATCAGGGAAATGGATTTTTGAAGGCTGCTCACTTAATGCAAATTGATAAAATGGTAAAGCAACCTCACAAAAGAGTGCACTTTTATGATTAATTGGCCTGACAGTCAGTTGTGTTGTGTGCTTTGGCACAGATCTTGATTGTTTTTGCAGTAAAACAATGTCATAGTAGGAATCATAAAGAAATTACTGGTTCTAGTTCATGACAGTTCAGCAGATTCATTGGGGGGAGGAAGACATGAAAGATAGAACAATTGTTCATGAGGACAATTTTGTTCTGTCCATTTAGAGAGCCAGATCATATGCATGTTGACAAGAAGCTAAGCTAAACAAATGGAACGGCGAATGTAATACGGAGAGAACCATCCAAATAAACTTGGGATTATAGACACTAACATTTTGGATACCTAAATCAAATGAATAGGTGTGGTTATTATTACTGTAAGGAAAGTGTAAATTAAATGTTCTTGAAGCCTCTATATAATTTAGTAAAGTTAACTTTTATCTTTTTCCTGTTAAGTGAGTTTCTGTGAGAAGAATGAAAATGTAATCATAAGACAGGCTTGCTTTATTTTGGATAAATCTGTGTTTTAGCAATGTTTCAGTTTAGACAGTGGGAATTAAAAGTTGTACCAGGCAGAAGCAGTGTTTAGCTGATAAGAGATTTAGTGGCGGACAAACAGGCTTCCTTTGAAGATAGAGCTTTGCAGGGAAACATGAGTATGTAACATCTTTATGGCAGTTACATGTCCTCCCAGGATACACTGAGCAAAGACAAGTTTTGACCATCAATTTGAGAAGTTATCATTTTATTGATTCTCGAAGCCTAACATTCATGTGCAATGGAAATATATTCTAGGGATATTAACTCCTCCAAGGACACACATGCATAAGGAATCTTGTCAAGTGATAACGTTGCCTGTACAGGGCCTTTGTTCATTAATTTCCCTGTAACCGTCTCCAGTTTAATGATTTGATTGATAGTTCAGTCAAGGTGAAGCTATAGCAGAATTTGGGGAGTTGTACTTGTTAAAACTAAAGTTATTGATGAGGATCATGGGAAAGGAATTATGTAATGCTATGAAGTATGCAAGTTATCACGTACTAGTTGTGAAAGGGGATATAAAAATGGGTGTCGGGAGAGATACCTCGGAATTCAAAAGTTTGGCCATACAAGTACACTGAGCTTGGAACCATAACATGTTTTGAATTTCCCAGCAAACTCATAAGGTTTTGCTGTAAGTGTTGCTGTTAAGTGCATGTTTAATTATTGTCGATAATAATTATTACTGTATGCTTAATTTCTGTGAACATCAACAATAAATGTTTTGAACCTTATTATTTTGTGTCAGCTGTGGCTCAGTGGGTAGCATCCTCGCCTCTGAGTCAGAAGGTTGTGGGTTCAAGTCCCACTCCAGAGACTTGAGCACAAAATTCTAGGCTGACACCCCAGTGCAGTACTGAGGGAGTGCTGCACTGTTGGAGGTGCTGTATTTCAGATAAGACGTTAACTCTCTCAGTTGGACGTATAAGATCACATGGCACTATTCGAAGAAGAGCAGGGGAGTTATCCCCGGTGTATTGGCCAATATTTATCCCTCAATCAACATCACTGAAACAGATTATCTGGTCATTATCACATTGCTGTTTGTGGGAGCTTGCTGTGTGCAAATTGCCTGCTGCATTTCCTACATTACAACAGTGACTACACTTCAAAAGTTCTTCATTGGCTTTAAAGCACTTTGGAATGTCCGGTAGTCGTGAAAGGCGTTATATAAATGTAAGTCTTTTAACATAAACTTAGAAGTAAGAATACCCATCCTCTAACAATTATTGTTGCTCATTGGCCCAATGGGTTTTGGGTCGCTGGGTGATGCCTAACGCTGTCCATGTGGAGGTAATCTTAGCAAGACTACCTCTACATGGACATGTGGAGATCGACCAGCAAATTATTGTGCCTTTCGTGGGATATGTGGAACATTCTTCATTCCAGTCCTACTCAGGTCCCCTCCCTCACCTCTTTTTCCGGTACATTGATGACTGTATTGGTGCCGTTTCCTGCTCTAGCCCTAAAGTAGAAAATTTCATTCACTTTTTGTTTCCAACTTCCACCCTTCCCTCACCTTCACATGGTCCATCTCCGACTCTTCCCTTCCCTTCCTCGACTTCTCTGTCTCCATTTCTGGGGATAGGCTATCGACAGACATCCACAATAAGCCCACTGACTCCCACTGCTACCTGGACTACACTTCCCCCCCACCCCCCCCACTTCCTGTAAGGACTCTCTTCCATTCTCCCAGTTTCTCTGTCTCCACCGCATCTGTTCTGACAATGCCACCTTCCATACTGGTGCTCCCAATATGTCTTCCCTTTTCCCTCAACCGAGGATTCCCCTGTACCGTGGTTGACATGGCCCTCGACTGTGTCCGTTCCATTTCCTGCACTTCTGCTCTCACCCCTTCCCCATCCTCACAGAACCATAATAGGGTTCCCCTTGTCCTCACCTTTCACCCCACCAGCCTCCACATTCAACGGATCATTTTCTGCCACCTCCAGCGTGATCCCACCACCAAACACATCATCCCCTCTCCTCCCCTTTCAGCATTCCAAAGGGACCGCTCCCTCCGCAACATCCTGATCCACTCCTCAATCACCCCAAACAGCCCCTCCCCTCCCCACGGCACCTTCCCGTGCAAGCGCAGGAGATGCAACACCTGCCCTTTTACCTCCTCCTTTTCCACTGTCCAGGGCCCCAAACACTCCTTCCAGGTGAAACAGCGATTTACTTGTACTTCTTGCAATTTAGTATACTGTATTCGCTGCTCACGATGCGGCCTCCTCTGCATTGGGGAGACCAAACGTTCTGTCCGTAAGGGTGACCCAGAGCTTCTGGCGCTTGTTACTTTAATTCTCTGCTCCACTCCCACTATGACTTCTCTGTCCTCGGCCTCTTACACTGTTCCAATGAAGCTCAGCGTAAGCTCGAGGAACAGCACTTCATCTTTCTATTAGGCACTTTACAGCCTTCTGGACTCAACATTGAGTTCAACAGTGTCAGACTATAACCCCTGCCCCTATTTTTTCAGGCGGCAGCTGTTGATGATTCTTCCATCCCCATTTACAACCTTTAACCACTCCTGCCGTTCACCCTATTACAGACCCTCCCTTTTGTTCTTTCCTCCCCTCCCCCTGCACCTACTTAAAATCTGTTACACCTCTAACTTTTTCCAGTTCTGACGAAGGGTCATTGACCTGAAACGTTAACTCTGTTTCTCTCTCCACGGATGCTGACTGACTGGCTGAGTGTTTCCAGCATTTTCTGTTGTTGTTTCAAATTATTGTGGGTTTTAGTTACTGTAAAAATTACTGATTTAATATAAGCAAAAATAACTTGCATGTTAAAGATAGTGTTAAATGAAAAATGTAGGTTTGTGCTCGGTTAGTTTCTAATCATTCTTTACTGTTTTTATATGTTGAGGTCGGGCTGAGAATACAATTCAAGGTAAATTCATACCTGAGCATGGCACTACTGCTATGAATTTCCTGTCTAGACAGGTTACTGTACTTTCTGGAGTAGAAATTGATGGATATAAATTATAGATTTAAGCCAAGTTTCTTAAATGGCAAGGACACTGGTTTGGAGCAGAAAAACTGGAGTCACATTTCCATATAATCCTTAAAAATGTAAACTCCATATAGACGGTCTTTTCTAGATATCTTATTAATTGAGCAGAATAGGATGGGAACAAATCTCCACGTGCTCATTCAGAAAGTGATCGGGTAGGATAGTGGAACATTGTGCAAAAAATAAAAGCAGCTGAAGATTGGGACTGAACTACAGGTTATCCAGAGACAGGGAGCTGTCATGATTGTAGATGGAGCAGGGAAAGAAAAGTGTGACAATTTTTTTATGATAATGAATTTACCATTATTTTAAATGCAAAGACGCACAGATCATTTTTTTCTTTCCTTTTGTGTTTACAGTTATTCAGCCTGCAACTTGCTGCTGATTATATGTAATTCTTAAAAGTTGTTTCTATACAGCAGGATGCTCACTAACATAAACTCAGTTTAGTTGGTCTTGTTCTGAAGATTAATATTTAGCTTAATCATATAATTTGAAATGCTTGAAATCATGCTGGTTAATGTCTAGGTTTCCTTTTTTTTCCCGTCTTGTCAGAAGCCATGATGAAGCTATCGAAGAGTTACTCTGCACTGCTCGACTCAATGAATGCTGAAATAAGAATTAGATGGTTACAGATTGTAGTCAGAAATAACTATTTACCAGATTTCTACAAAGTGCGACGATTCCTGGAAAACCATGTAAGATGCTTAAAACGTTTAACATTACAGATTGACTTGGGTGAAGGTTAACCTAATTAAATAATTATCTAGCAGTTAAAACTACTGAAGGTGCTGATGACCATAGTTCATAAAATACTTTTGAAAAGTATTTAGCTCAGAAACAGTGATGTTTATCAGTATGGCAGGCTGCATAGTAAGTAGTTCTCAAGCCCCAGGTGCTTATGGTGTAGAATTTTAGAACTGAGTGGGAGATGGAGGAGTTTAGGGAGGGACTTTCAGGCCGCGAAGCCTAGGCAGCTGACGGCATGGCCGTCAATGATGGGGCGAAGTGGGGTGCAGCATTGCACAAGAGGCCTTCGACTCTGGCCTTGCATATTTCACCTGCTCTTTGCCCCACTATCAGCAGATGTTATGTTGTAAAGGAATAACCATATTTCAGAAAGATACACCATCCTATGAACAGAATTCTGACTTGATTACAACATGAAAACTGGGTTTAAAAATCTAAAAGCCTCGATGACACAGGCTCCAAACAGAATACAGGCTTCTGAGATAAGATCAGTTGTTAACAAAGCTGTAAACACCATACAAGCTTTTGAAATGGGATTTGGATGTTTAAACTGAGACAATGGCCCTATTGAAGAAGCAAAAGAGTTGCTTCCAGAATGTCTGCAGTTTGGGAGAAACACAATACCATTACCCAGTTTAAAGTGTTCTAAACTAACACTTCGAACAGAAACACAGAACATTAAAGGAACATGTGCCTTAGTAAAAGTAATATCAAATGAAAGACAGGAGACATAATTCTTAATACAACCAATTGAAGTAGCTAAGAAATGCATAGAACACCCTAGTTGAAGTGTTTTTGATTTACATGTTGTAAAAGGTACAAACAGAAGACTTTGTAAATATGACTTCAGTAGATGCACCAAGCAATCACATTGTGTTTGTGTTGAAAATAGAACAGTTAGGAGACACAATGTCTGCTTTCAACCAGCTAAGGTGATTTAGAAATTGAATGAAAGAACTTCGTAAGAATGGCATCAAATAGATACATCTGTCATAACCATTTTTTATGATAAAATTTGAACACCTAAAGGTAGAGACAGGATTCTGCAAGTTAACAGCTGAACTGACAGTAAGATTAGAAAGAAGTCAACAGAAAGAATGACTAGAGATAATTAGCTTATATCAGCAGAAAACTTCAAAGGATATACCACTGAAAAAGAGAGTAAAATATGGAACTTTCAGATAGAAAGTCAGAAGTCGCTGGAAGGGGCAAGCGATTCTCAACTTCAGAGGCAGGCTCTAAGTTTTTAACTCTTTGAGTCTCGGGGATCAAAAGGTACTCTTATTTGATTTTGGTGGATATCCTGGATTAGAAATAATAAGAAATGTAAAAATGTAACAAAGTTAAGATTTGAGAATAAGGATTTCTGAGAATAAGAAATGTAAGCTATTTGTATTTTGAACTGTTAAAGTTGCGAGTGAATCACCAGCTGTTAGCTGCATGTCGGTTCTTTAATAAATCTATATATTTTTAGAATTATCTCATAGTATTTCTGTATCAAACTCGCGAACTCAATCTCTGTACACTCTTTTGAGAGGAGTTGCAGAATTCTGGGATGGGGGGGGGGTTCCAGACCCTCATAATATCCGGAAGGTTACAGTCTAGTTAAACTTATTAAAAGTGCTATCTGGAGGACGGTAACATCTTCAAGTCGTTCCTTTCCTTTAGAGAGAGATAGCCTGGACCTTTAGACCCAATTATGCGTCTTATAGAATTCGGCTATCTCTAACTTTAGTTGAAGGTGAACGTCTGGGGAATACACCTGATCTGGGGTAGACCGATAAGGGCTAGGACTAGTAATTATCCCTTCACCGTCAGCCGTCTAGGCCCCATGCTGTAGAATTCCTTTCCTAAACTGCTCCGCCTTTCCACCTCCCTATCCTCCTTAAAACTCACTTCATTGGTCACTGAACAATCTTTGTGCATTTTTACAGAATTCAACAAATTATTAAATATCTGACCATGAAAGAGAATGTATGTGCAAGTCTTTAAATTAATTTTGTGAGCTGCTTTAGTGCTAAAAGGAAAAAACCTGAAGTTTGTTCCTAATGTGTCCTATTTATTGTCTTATTTTGTATTTAATTTGACAGCCAAGAAACCCATTAACTCCTCACATTGTATCTCTTCCAGACCTCACGAATGTACACTGGTCCTTTGTATGAGGATCTGTGTGCTGGAACCATGAAGGCCATTGCCATGGAGACCTTTTACCTGACTCAGAACAGACTGCATGTGAACTTGAGGAGAGCAATCCAACAGATTTTTGCACACAGTGCTAACCCTGCTGCTGTTATGACACTGCTTGAAGATAAACCATCAGATACGTCAAACCCCATGTCACTCAGGGATGTGAATGTCTCAGCGTAGCTGATCAACCCATGCCATTATAGGATGGATCTAACCAAATATCTGAGGTCCCTTACATGAGAACCCAACAGCTCCGTAAACTGAAATGTTTCCAGTTGTGACTTTTTAATTTAATCAAAATCCCAGGATTTATGCTGGTTACCTTAAGGACCTCTTCTAGGGAATGGAGAAGCCTAAACCAGCATTCCAAAAATGTTTCTTACAAGATAGTATTTCATTCAAACATTGGCCATATAGTTATAATAGTAATCTTGTCACTCTGGAGTGTTTGATACACATATGGGACATAGAGTCTAAGATCATAGTCTGAGGATCATTCATTGTTCATCCAGGCACTCTGAATCTTCAGTGAGGAGAGAAGCTTGAGAGAAAAGACAGCATCTCAGCTCTAGCAAGGTAGTTAATACAGTGCAGAACCTGTTGCTAAAGAGGTAATCAGCAAACGATCTGCCGTCGAATGGTTGGTTCTAATGAGATGGTTAGTATAGTACTGGTTGGTTCTGATGAGTTAGTTACACAATGCCTACTGGTTATAATGTATTGCTCAATACAACAGGAATTAATGAGAACAGAATCCATTACTTTTGATGAATACATCAGTACAAAGCGTATGAATTCTGAATTTGCCAATGCAGAAGGATTAATTAGTACAGCCTCTTATTTTATAATAAGTTAGAGCGTACAAGTTTGGTCGGTTCAAATGGGTTTTTCAATACAAATTTGGTTTGTAACTTAGCCAATGCAAGCTTTGTTAACAGTAATATATTACTCGATGCAAGGTCGATTGGTGCATTAATTGGTATAAAATACAGTATGTTGTTTCTTCCTAGGAAAGGAGGTTTCACCAGTAATAAGTTGAGATGCAAGTAAATTCATTACACATATTTCAGGTAGGCTAGAGCCCACACTAGGATGCAAACTGAAGGATAGAGTTGTGAAACTAATGACTAAAATTCTTCACATCTGGGTTGTTTCAGAGTATATTCTGCTAAACCCTTTTGCAATTTGTCTAAAAATTTAAGATGAGTTTTATTTTGCCTTTACATTGCACAATGACTAGAAATGTGTGTTTATTCTGTTATTATCTGGTATTCTACTTCACATTCTTGCAGAATATAATTTTTACAAAGGAATTATTGGAAAGAATGTTTTTGAGAAAGTAAATGGGCTCCTGAATTGTAAGAGTTCATTTTCTTGCAGTCCTTTGAAAATGAAATTTTAATGGAATTAGGCACTTGATTATTTTATCCAAATTAGTCAACCGTTTTGTTACAGTGTATAATATAAAAAAGTCTCATCAGAGTGATGGTCTTTTTTAAAAAAGGAACATTATCTCCAATGTTCCAATGAGTCATTTTTAGTGTTAATCCATAGGACAAGCCTTCATTTTAAATTGCTCCTTGTGCACTCGAGTCAAAGATATTGCATCTCTAATCCAAGCACCATTCTCTTTCAATTCCATTCAATTTTGGCAAACTAAGCGGGTTGGTAGGTGGGTCTGACTATTTAGCTGTCGTTCTGTGCTGGAGCAGGACGTTGTGGAGCTAGATTGGGATATATTGGAGTTCAACGTTGGTTATTGCCTCCACTGTCTGCTAGTGTAGATGCCTAGTTGTGGTTCAGAGGTAGGGTAGGATATTGTGCAGTTGGTTATGATTAGTGCTGTACTAATGTTGCGGTCTTGACCGTTGCCTACAATTTCTGCTCGTTTAGGTGCCTGATTTGTAGTCCCACAGATTCGGTAGAATGCCTCTGGCTCTCATCTTGATGATGAGCAATATGCTTTGCCATGGCTCCAAATATTGGAATTAGCAAGTACACCCTTGAGCATGATCCAGGTGATGAAGAGAAGATGACATTGAGAGACTTGTAGTTGCAGTGTCAACACTGGAAGCACGTCAGCAAAAAGTCCAATTATTCTGATAACATTTTGTACTTTTTTCTGCTTTTTGTTTAAATGTGTTTCACAAGTGTGTGCAAAAAAAATAAATTTGTACAGGGGCCAACAACTGTGTTAAGGATTTGCACAAAAACTTGTATGCAAGTGTTTAACTGGCCGTACCTGTCTCAGGAAGTGCAGCCAGTGGTGCCTTTCTCAGCAGTATTCGACTGATTTAAAGTCCATAAGCTTCTGTTCCTTTTTAACAGAAGCCTCATAATACCATATTTAGTAAAATGAAAGAAAACACTTCCTCAGAAAATATATTGTTAAATGTTTACAAAAAAAATTCTGTAAGTCGGAACTATTTTATAATGTCCCAAATAATACACTTATCTCAGCAACACAAAATGGTTTAGCTTTGTTCTTTTTAAGAACCACAATGTTTTGCATGGTGTCAAAATATCGTCAGATAAGAGTTATATTTTTCCTGAGACCGATGAAGCTATTTATCAGACAGCTTGTGTGGAAGTTGTAGTTTACAGGTTTATATTTTTCATACTGATCATTGATAACTGATGGAGACTAAAATAAAAATGGAACCACAGTTCTGATCAGGGGTACACACCCAATATATTATAACATGTCTTTACTCTTCACAGATGCTAACTGACTTGCTGTGTATTTCCAGCATTTTTTGTTTTTATTTCAGATATCCAGCATTCAGTTTTGCCTTTTATTTGTACTGATGAAACTGTATTATTATTAACCAACTAAAAACATAGAAGCATTCTTATATCTGCAAATTCTTCAAGCTGAACTGATTTTGTATCTATTTAAAAAAAAAAAAAAGGCTGGTGGAAACATTATTTTATTTTATCGAAGTATTTTGCAAGTACTGATAATGTGAAGAATATGAATGTGTACAAAAATAAACAAGAAAGCCTTGATTTAGTGGGTGACTTGGACAATGCCACTATTTCAACAACACAAGAACAGAGAGGTGTATTCCACCTACCTGCCTTTTGGAGCAATACTACGACTGATTAAAGTGTTTGTATGTACACGGGGGAGTAAAACAGTGCAGACTGAAAAGAGTTTGTTCTGACTAAGAAGGAACAAAACAGACTACTGGACTCAAGTTGTTTCATGAGGCAGTGGAAAAAGGGTCTTGAGAGAAGTAGCGGTAGGGATTGCGGATGCATTGGTGGTAATTTTCCAAAACTCCCTGGATTCAGGAAAGATCCCAGCAGATTGGAAAACTGCTAATGTAACGCCCTTATTTAAAAAGGGAGGTAGACAAAAGGCTGGAAACTATAGACCAGTTAGCCTAACATCTGTGGTTGGTAAAATGTTGGAGTCCATTATTAAGGAAGCAGTAACAGGACATTTGGATAAGCATAATTTAATCGGACAGAGTCAGCATGGTTTTATGAAGGGGAAGTCATGTTTGACAAATTTGCTCGAATTCTTTGAGGATGTAACAAACAGGGTGGATAAAGGGGAACCAGTGGATGTGGTGTATTTGGACTTCCAAAAGGCATTTGACAAGGTGCCACACAAAAGATTACTGCACAAGATAAAAAATCACAGGATTGGGGGTAATATACTGGCATGGATGGAAGATTGGCTATCTAACAGAAAACAGAGAGTTGGGATAAATGGTTCATTCTCGGGTTGGCAATCAGTAACTAGTGGTGTTCCGCAGGGGTCAGTGCTGGGATCCCAACTCTTTACAATCTATATTAACGATTTGGAGGAGGGGACCAAGTGCAACATATCCAAGTTTGCCGACGATACAAAGATGGGAGGGAAAGCAGTGAGTGAGGAGGACATAAAAAACCTGCAAAAGGACATAGACAGGCTAAGTGAGTGGGCAGAAATTTGGCAGATGGAATATAATGTTGGAAAGTGTGAGGTTATGCACTTTGGCAGAAAAAATCAAAGAGCAAGTTATTATCTAAATGGAGAGAAACTGCAAAGTGCTACAGTACAAAGGGATCTGGGAGTCCTGGTGCATGAAACACAGAAGGTTAGTATGCAAGTACAGCAGGTGATCAGGAAGGCCAATGGAATCTTGGCTTTTATTGCAAGGGGGATGGAGTATAAAAGCAGGGAAGTCTTGCTTCAGTTATACAGGGTACTGGTGAGGCCACACCTGGAATACTGCGTACAGTTTTGGTTTCCATATTTAAGAAAAGATATACTTGCTCTCGAGGCAGTTCAGAGAAGGTTCACTCGGTTGATTCCGGAGATGAGGGGGTTGACTTATGAGGAAAGGTTGAGTAGGTTGGGCCTCTACTCATTGGAATTCAGAAGAATGAGAGGCAATCTTATCGAAACATTGAGGGGGCTTGATCGGGTGGATGCGGGGAGGATGTTTCCACTGATGGGTGAGACTAGAACTAGGGGGCATAATCTTAGAATAAGGGGCTGCCCTTTCAAAACTGAGATGAGGAGAAACTTCTTCACTCAGAGGGTAGTAAATCTATGGAATTTGCTACCTCAGAGAGCTGTGGAAGCTGCGACATTAAATAAATTTAAAACGGAGATAGACAGTTTCCTAGCTGATAAGGGAATTAGGGGTTACGGGGAGCGGGCAGGGAAGTGGACGTGAGTCTAGGTTCGGATCAGCCATGATCCTATTGAATGGTGGAGCAGGCCCGAGGGGCCGTATGGCCTACTCCTGCTCCTACTTCTTATGTTCTTATGTTCTAAAGCCTGCAACTGAAGTTAAGTGCTTGAAAAGTAATTGTTAGCTGAAAATGTGAGTACAATGGGTTGGGTTTGATTGTATGATGATAGCTTCAAATGTCTTATTCAGACTTGCACCCGGACATTTGGTACTGGAAATGAAAGTAGTTCAGTAGCAATAAGACATTATGTAATGGATAGTATATCTTCGCAACAGAGACTAGAAACAAACACAGGCCCTGAATTTGCAGTCGGAGGCGTACCAGAAGAATACCCCGCCCCAAACCGAAAAAAAAATCCGAACTTAGCTGGTGTCTCTGGAGCTTCGGACTCTTCGGATCCTGGGCCTGCAGGTATACACCTGCGTAAAATCCCACGGATCTAAAGGGCGCATGCGGTTCGCAAGCATCCCTGGGATCACGTGGGCCCGGTTAACCATTCAAAAAGTGCGACTCCTATGATGCTTAGGGGATTCCATTTACGTACGGAATCCTCATAAGCATATTAGAAATCCCCAAACAAATGAGAATTCATACCACTTAAATAAAAAGATGTTCCCATGTTCAAAATTAATTGAAAGACCCTTTAAATAAGCTTTTAAAGTAAAATATTAATTTTTTGAAAAATAAATTTAAATATTTTAAAATGGGCCAAAATTTACCTAAACTAATTTTAAATGTATATGTATGTTTAAATCATTTTAACCATTACGCTCATAAAAGAAGACCTGCTTTTATCAGGCCTAAGGGTTTTGTGGGCAGTAGTTGGGCAAATAGCTCAACTCTGCACCACTAAAGTGATTTTGTAGCAGATGCGAAGGATCTGTCCAAGCGAAACTTGACCGATCGCAAGTTCTGTGTTTTCACGCATGTGGAAACACGGAACTTGCAGGGCTCTGCGTACGCTGTCGGAAGCACCGTAATTTCGGGAGGAGGAGGCTCCATGAATATCCCCATCCTCAGTGATGGTGGAGCCCAGCACGTCAGTGCAAAAGACAAAGCTGAAGCATTGCGACCATCTTCGGCCAGAAGGGCCGAGTGGATGATCCATATCTGCCTCCACCACCACAGAAGCCAGTCTTCAGCCAATTCGATTCACTCCACGTGATATCAAGAAACGGCTGAGTGCACTGGACACAGCAAAGGCTGTGGGCCCCGACAACATCCCGGCTGTTGTGCTGAAGACTTGTGCTCCAGAACTAGCCGAGCCTCTAGCCAAGCTGTTCCAGTACAGCTATAACACTGGCATCTAAATGACAATGTGGAAAACTGCCCAGGTATGTCCTGTCCACACACAACAAAAGCAGGACGAATCCCATTCGGCCAATTACCGCCCCATCAGTCTACGCTCAATCATCAGCAAAGTGATGGAAGGTGTCGTCGACAGTGCTATCAAGTAGCACTTACTCACCAATAACCTGCTCACTGATACCCAGTTTGGGTTTTGCCAGGACCACTCAACTCCAGAGCTCATTACCGCCTTGGTCCAAACATGAACAAAAGAGCTGAATTCCAGAGGTGAGGTGAGAGTGACTGCCCTTGACATCAAGGCAGCATTTGACTGAGTGCGGAATCAAGGAGCCCTAATGAAACTCAAGTCAATGGGAATCGGGGAAAATTCTCCACTGGCTGGAGTTATACCTAGCACAAAGGAAGATGGTTGTGGTGGTTGAAGGTCAATCATCACAGCCCCAGGACATCGCTGCAGGAGTTCCTCAGGGCAGTGTCCTAGGCCCAACCATCTTCAGCTGCTTCATCAATGACCTTCCCTCCAACATAAGGTCAGAAATGGGGATGTTCGCTGATGACTGCACTGTGTTCAGTGCCATTCACAACTCCTCAAATAATGAAGCAGTTCATGCCCACATGCAACAAGACCTGGATGATGTTCAAGCTTGGGTTGATAAGCGGCAGGTAACATTCGTGCCAGCCAATGACTATTTCCAACAAGCGAGAGTCTAACCACCGCCCTTCGACATTCAACGGCATTATCGTCGCCAAATCCCCCACCATCAACATCCTAGGGGTTACCATTGACTAGAAACTTAACTGAACCAGCCACAGACATACTGTGGCAACAAGAGCAGGTCAGAGGCTGGGTATTTTGCGGCGAGTGTCTCACCTCCTGACTCCCCAAATCCTTTCCACCATCTACAAGGCACAAGTAAGAAGTGTGATGGAATACTCCACTTGCCTGGATGAGTGCACCTCAAACAACACGAGAAGCTTGACACCATCCAGGACAAAGCAGCCCGCTTGATTGGCACCCCATCCACCACCTTAAACATTCACTCCCTCCGCCATCAGCGTACCATAGCTGCAGTGTGTACCATCTACAAGATGCACTGCAGCAACTCGCTCAGGTTTCTTCGGCAGCACCTCCCAAACCCGCAACCTCTTCCACCTAGAAGGACAAGGGCAGCAGGTGCATAGGAACACCACCACCTCCAAGTTCCCCTCCAAGTCACACACCATCCTGACTTAGAAGTATATCGCCGATCCTTCATTGTCGCTGGGTCAAATTCCTGGAACTCCCTACCTAACAGCACTGTGGGAGTATCTTCACCACACGGACTGCAGCGGTTCAAGTTGGGGGCTCACCACCACCTCCTCAAGGGCAATTAGGGATGGTCAATAAATGCTGGCCTTGCTAGCAATGCCCACATCTCATAAACGAATATAAAAAAATAATTTGTATATTCAGTGTAAAAGGAGAATGCAAGTCAAATTATATTACTGAATTTAGCATGGTAGAATAATGCAATGCAATATCGGGGCTGGGGAATACATTTAATCAGATTAATTTGTGCTGCTACTCCTCCCCCAAAGAAACATGTTTGAGAAACTTTATTTCTACCTGAGAAGGGATTTTCCTGCTGAACAAGCACCTACTGAAGACCCACCATGTCTCGTCTCACTTTCTTATATGCCTTAGAGTTCCAAAACATGCTCTTTGTGTGGCCTCTCATTGTAACTCGCTCTGTTTGTGCCATGTTACACGAACAATGCATTCTATTACCATTTGAAGAGACTATTGGATGTATAGATACCTGTAAACACATAGCATTTGCCTAATTTATTATTCTCATAACCTCCATCGGCACAATAACTAATAACACTATTAAACAACATTTAACTTCTTTATACCTTTAACTGCATCTGATTCTTTTAACATAATCATTTTCAGGATAAACAAAATGCAGCATATGAACCAATTGTGAATCATGTTCCACTTGTAGCACAGACTACTCATTTGTAACTACGTTTGAATTACCAGGTCAGTCTACTCGTGGGATTTAAATAATATGCTACAGATTGTTGCAGTATATCCTTTATGTTAAACACATTTTGTCATATAGAACTTTGTTTATTCTTAGAATCTGTTTCAACCTTATTTAGAAAAAGATTATTGAGTGCCTTGAAATATGAGTGATTTGACAATTTTGGGTCTGCTCTATTTTGAATATGAATTTTAAGCTATTTAAAGCTTGTATTGTGTGTTCACAACATTGTGAGTTTAAACAGAAGAAAAGGGTTGTGTTTTTTAATCCAACACAAAATGGAAGAAAACCTTTTGGCAGTGCCGCTGCAATGTCTGTTTCGCTTTTAAAAACCCAATCGATACCGAATTGGGCTGAGTTTGTTTTCCTATCATATCTATGTTTGGGCCTCCGCTTCAGTACAGTGCAAGTGCAGTAATACATTATTGCAAGGGATATGGAGAAAGGTCAGGTAATTTTTTTTTATTACTTTCAAATAATTGTTGGAAACTAATTTTCATGCATCAGTGATGTTTCCCAGCTTCATCTCTTTCCTCGAAATAAAAACAGAAACTTCAGGAAATGTTCTGCCTGACCTGCTGTGTATTTCCAGCATCTGCAGTATTTTGCTCTTCTTTCTTCCTCCTTCTTTTGATAATGGCCCATAATTTGCGGTCAGCCGCGATGCAACGGCAATCGTCACTGACCTCGAAGAAAGCTGCCCACAACGTGGCAAGAACGTTAGCTTCCTCGACCTGCAATTGATTGTAGCACTGTCAATAGGGGATTCCTAGCGTAGAGCAGCAGTGACTTCATCAAGCTGTCTAAGCAGCCAATCATATTGAAGAATTCTCACAGACAACAAACCAGGAAATGAAAAGCACTGATTACCTGCACTTTTTTTAAAAATGTTATTGAGCGAAATAAAGATTGGGACATACACATGGGGTTAAGGTAGAAGCTGAAATATCACGAACAAACTTTATTTTTCAAAAAACACATTTATTTAATAATTTTTAATCATAAAGGAGAAGTATGATATTCCACAAGTATCACATTGGTTGTTCAGGGCCAGATGGTTGTTTAGAAGTCAATACGCTGTTAAAACTCCAGCGCAGCCTGTGGCGGAGCAGTGAATGACTGGCCACAACTTAAGGATTTCTGCGTTTAGCTGCGCACTAAATCCTTAACAACAGAAAATGCTGGAAAAACTCAGCAGGCCAGGCAACATCCGTGGAGAGAAAATAGAGTCAACGTTTCGGGTGAAAACCCTTTGTCAAGACTAAAGAAGCCCAGGAAATGAAATAGATTAAGAGGCCAGGCTGGGAGAGGACAAAAGATAAGAAGCGATATTAAGAGGTATTCAAAACGAGACGAGATGGTGATAGGAGTAGTGGAGACAAAAGACGGCTCTAGATTAGGTGTGAAACGTGCTGGCAGAATGGGAGACAGCTGCCATGTGGGAGAGAGAAAAAAAGAAAGGGGGGGGGGGAGGCCAAAACAGGTGTGGATAAAAAATATAAGTAAAAATGTAATAGGGGCCGAGGTTATGATCTGAAATTGTTGAACTCGATATTGAGTCCGGAAGGCTGTAAACTAAATCCTTAAGTTATGGTCACTCTCAGAGGGGTAATGACAGCGACGCTGACAGTTCATTGTCATTACACACCGCAAAATCCGGGCTCGTGTTTTTGATAGTTCCTTCAAACCTTCTCTGACCTCCCCAGTCTTTCCCCGATCTTTTGTGAACTCGAACATGTTTTTGCTAATCTTCGAGTGAATCTCTTCATTAATCCTTGTTTCTACAATAGACTCTCATTCTCATTGAACCAGGCTTCTCTGATCAGAGTTGGATGTTTTTTTTAAATAATTTTATCGGATCTCATGGTTCCAGAATAACAACTGAACACTAATGGTTCTCCATTCCTTGCAAACCGAAACTACAAGATTTCTAAGATCTACCAGTTGAGACCTTCTCATCTCCCGGTCCCATTCTCTCATTAACTCTTCTCTGACCATTGGCCGTGGTTCCCATTTTGACAGTGACCTGAGTATTTGTGCATTTCTGCACCCGTCCTTTTGTGCTCCCATTTAAACAGGCGGAGCTGCGAGTATAGTTAAGGCGATGCACATCAAAACAGGCCAGATTTCTCTCAATCAAGATGATTAACTGTTCCTCCTATCCGAGCCTGCGATGTTTCATTTGTGGCACTTCATGCGGAGCTGCGCTCGGTCTCTGTCGCTGGAGCCTCAGGTAATTGATTATTATATTTTATAATCTCGGTCTTTGTTTCTTGTTTGGATTAAGAGGCCAACATTGAAATATCCGCATCCAGTTGTGAGTGCGAGGAACTCCGGGCCCCGAGTCCACGACACTCAAGTGAATCTAAACCCGACTGGGCGCGGAGAAGTGGCGGATGCCCAAGTAAGCGAGTCTATGCCAAAGGATTTACCATAGTCCACACAGCGATCAGTGACACAATAACCAGAAAAATGTAGGAAACCTAAATAAAACCCACTGGAGAAAGTGCATGATTCAGTGACATTAAATAATAATACAATTCAATAAATCCAAATCACAACCTGCACATGAAGTACAAACTATATTATTGCATCAATAACATGGGCAGCCTCCCAAATTAAGACGCTGACTTGTACATTCCTGAAAAATGCGTACGCTAATAAAGGACCTATTTTGCACTTTATTGAAATCTCTGTTTATAATCGGTGCTGCAGTGTATGATAAAGGGTACCTCACTTACTGCAGCGTACTACTATATTATACAAGTTAATACACAGGGTGGAGCATTTTACAAGGCAATAATACACCCAAGGCTTGAGAGAGATCATAAAGTGCAAGAATTTATAAATGTTATCTCAACATGTTGATCAGTTACTGACTTGAAAAACACTCCAATCTGTACTATTCTTTAAACGTCAGTGGAAATTGTTTCCTTCAGGAGATGATTTTCATTTTAGCAGTTTTCTCTTTGTTCGCAGCATTTATTGTGGTATGCCAGATAATGGTGGCCAGCAGGCTTCTGTGATCAAATTACAGAACAACTACTTGCAATTGTATGGCAATGCCAAGCCAAAGTAGGAGATATTCGATGGGGTGACTAAAAGCTTGGTCAAAGAGGTGGGTTTTAAGGACGGTCTTAAAAGGATGCAGGTGTAGGGAGGGGAGGAATTGTAGAGCATAAACAGCTGAAGGCACTGCGAAGGGAGTGAAGGTTGCACAAGATGCCAGAGCTGGAAGAATGTAGCATGCTTGGAGGGTTCTAGAGCTGGAAAAGGTTACAGATAGGGAGGGGTGAAGCTACAAAGGGATTCAAACATGAGAATTTGAAATTTGAGGAGTTGAGGAATGGGATCCAATGTAAGTCAGCAAACACAGGTGTGATGGGTGAGTGGGACTTGGTGTGGGATAAGATATCGGCAGCAGAGTTTGGATGAGCTGAAGTGTATGGAGTGAATTCAACTAGGTTAGTTAGACATGAGATTCAGATCTTATCTACCTTCTGTGTGAAAACATTTCTCATCTCCCCTCTAGTTCTTTTGCCAATATTTTATATCTGTGACCTTGGGTTACTGATCCACTTGCCAGAGGAAACAGTTGCTTCTTATTTGCTCTGTCAAAACCCCTCATAATTTTGAGCACCTCTATCAGGTCTCCCCTTGACCGAACAATCCTAACTTCTCCAATCTCTTAACATAACTGAAGTACCTCTATTATGTCCGTGTATAATTGAGACACGGACTGCAGGAGTTGATTATAACAAGTCTTTACTGAATGGAGACAACCTGGAAACTGAAACTACAGAAGCCTGCTAGGGCCTTTTATACAGGGGTGGTCACTGCCGGTACTGCAGTCTGAGACCAGTTATTCCCTTAAAGGTACATACACAACAATTCCTCCCCTTTTAGATAAACAGTACATAACATTCATTTAACAACTAAATAATAACTAATTACAATTACGGTTGCTAGATACATTGGTTGAAGTTAAGCAATTATAAGTTCAGTCTTTGAGGAGGCTTCCTGATTCTGTCTGGATAACGCCTCTTTGGGATATCAGGTTCTTCTGGCAAGGTTGAGTCGGGATCAATGTCGTTGTTTGGTTCGTCTGTTTCCAATATCACCAATTCTGCGGTAGATGCAATTGGTACTTCGGTTTCATCGCCAGGTGTATCAGATCGTGGTATGGAGTTGACGTTTTCCAGTGACTCTAGAATCTGGTCAGCATGGCGTCTTACAATGCTCTCTCCAACGTCCACGGTATACATTAGAGGTCCTTGCCGTGTACAGATCGTTCCTGGCTGCCATTTCTCTGTGCGGTAGTCCCGGGCCAAAACTGGTTGACCTATCTTAAAACTCCTGGTCGGCCTTTCATTCATATTCTGAAACTGCCTGTTCTCCACATCTCTTCTGATGTTTGGCTTAACCAAATCCAAGCGGCATCGTAGTCTTCGATTGAAGAACATCATGGCTGCAGTTTGGTTGGTAACCGCATGTGTCGCATTCCGGTAGGCAAACAAGAAGTTATCCACCTTGTGTTGTAGGGGTATATCTTCATTACACATTGCCTTGATAGCCTTCTTGAATGTTTGAACAAACCTCTCAGCCAATCCATTAGTGGCTGGATGATATGGGGCGGATGTGTAATGCTTAACACCATTGTTCTTTAAGAACCTCCGGAACTCTTCAGACACAAACTGTGGCCCATTGTCGGAGCAAATCTGTTCAGGCAGCCCATTCCTGGCGAATATGGTTCGTAAGACTGTGATAGTTTTTTCTGTGGTGGTTGAGGACATTTTTATTACCTCTGGCCACTTTGAATGTGCATCCACCGCAATTAAAAACATCGAGTCCATAAAGGGACCAGCAAAATCAATGTGCACCCTTTGCCATGGAGATGAGGGCCACTCCCATGGATGTAGAGGGGCTTGTGGTGGGGCGTTTTGGACCTTCTGGCATCCTGCACAGCTCTTGGTCATCTCTTCGATTTCTCTATCGATTCCCGGCCACCACACAAATGCTCTGGCTAAGTTCTTCATTTTTACCCCTCCCAGATGACCCTCATGAAGCTCATTGAGCACTCTATCCTTCATTTTGGGTGGAATTACTACTCTGGATCCACACATCAAGGTTCCTCTGCACACTGACAGCTGTTCTCTTCTCGGTGAGAATGCTGGTGTAAGGGGTCGTTTTAACGAGCTTGTGGTGTGCGAGATCGGTTTTTGATTTCACACTGCTCGTGAGCGGTTCCGAAGCGCTCCCCCCCTCACCGGTTCTAGACACTGGGCTTATTGCCAGACCACCTTGATGTGTTGGCCCAACTTGTGACTCGGAAGACAAATGGATCAGGTGAGACAAGGTAAGTTTTAAATCAAAGGTATCTTTATTTTTAAGGAGAATAAAACATAGACAATGAAGAAACAATGCAGACAAAAATCATGAACACGCCTCTCAATGGGAACTAAAATTTAACACACAAGAGTTACTTTGACTATCATAATACATCAATTCTAGATCAGCGATATAATAAAACGGGGGTTGGAGAAAGCGCACGGCACAACAAAGGATGAATAACACTCCCGAATTACAAAGCCCTTAATATTAAAAACCCTCCCGCCTCTAAGTATACCTCAACTAGATCAGCTAGGTGGAGTTGGGCCTCTATGCGCACCAGGGTTTTTAAAACTGTCCTTGACCTTGGTGCTCCTGTATCGTCCGGGATCTCCAATCTTCCTTATGGGACCGGCTCCTGAACCTGCTCTCCTGCTCGAACTTGTAGGCCCTCCGTGCTCCTCGAACCGTAATCGAACCTCTCCACTCGCTCTGCCTTTGACCTCGTGTCTGTGTGAAACTGTGTGTTGTTTTTAATGTCTCTTTTCCCCCAACAGTTATACTGTTTTCTTGCCCTTATCTTGGCGCCAAATCAGGGGTTTTCTTTTGTTAAAGTAATGGACAGGCTGCTTTGACAAAAGCGGGTACTTTATTTTAATGTCTTGTAAATGAAACTAATGGGATCTGTCCTGTGTCCCTCTGAGTTTGGTACAGATAATAGGTTTTGTCTGTGCTCTGCGATTTTAGAGATGGGTATGCGTTTTGCTAGCAATTAACACACCTTGAGGTGTAAATACTTTTGTTTTGACTTCGTTACTACTGTAACCATTTTACCATATCAATTGCAGTCAGTTCTGGAATCTTCTAATCGGTGGTGACTCAGGTTTCTTTAAGATACTGCAGTGGTATGTCCTTCTGAAATGAGTCATGTGATCTGCCAACTCCATCTTGTGTTCATAAAATGTGGCCATTTCAGGGGTTTTACAATGTAGACTGTATTTTCCTGGATTTTTGCGAATCCTACACTGGCAGCAGTGGTTCGCCATGTGCTGGCCATCCCTTCACCGTTAAATCATAGACCCAGGAGAGTGTCGGGTCATGTCGTGTTTCCTTTTCTATGTTTGCATTCGTCACAGGGAGACATTCGACTATAGTCGAGTGGAATAACTCCACTGGATCCACTGCCAGTTCTTCTTCCACCGTCGGCAACGGTAGGCGCGACAATCCATCAGCATTCCCATGCTGTTTAGTTCCTTTGTACTCGATGTCATATTGGTGTGCCCCTAGGAAAAGGGACCACCTCTGTAGCCGTTGTGTCGTCATTATCGGTACGCCCTTCTGAGGGTTGAAAATGGAGACGAGAGGTTGATGATCAGTTAGTAGAGTAAATTTCTGACCGTGCAGGTAGTGATTGAACTTCTTCACCCCCCACACCAGGCTGAGGGCCTCTCTGTCAATCTGGGCGTAGTTACGCTCGGCTGAAGTTAACGAGCGTGACGCAAAAGCTATCGGCCTCTCTGAACCATCAAGGAATTTATGTGACCGTACCGCCCCAATGCCGTAGGGAGACGCATCACACGCCAGTCTTATCGGTAGTGATGGGTTGTAGTGAGCCAGTACTTCTCTTGAAGTGATTAGGTCCTTACTCTTCTGAAAGGCCCGCTTACATTCATCGCTCCATTTCCATGCTACTCCCGTTCGTAGTAGGGCGTTCAGTGGATGCAGAATTGTGGACAAATTCGGCAAAAACTTATGGTAGTAATTCACCAATCCGAGGAATGACCTCAGTTGCGACACATTTTCAGGCGCTGGAGCCTTAACTACCACTTCAATTTTGTCAGGGGACTTATGCAACCCCTCTTCATCAATCACGTGGCCACAACACGATATCTGTTTCTTAAAAAATTCGCACTTGGGGCGATTGGCTCGTAGCCCATGTTCCCGTAGTCTAGTGAGCACCTGCTCTAGGTTGGCAAGGTGTTCACTGTCATCTTCACCTGTCACTAGGATGTCGTTCAAGTAACACTGAGTCCCCGGAATCCCTTGCAGGACTTGTTCCATCGCTCTTTGCCATATCGCCGGAGCTGATGCTACTCCGAACACCAGTCGATTATACTGGTAAAGACCTTTGTGAGTGTTTATCGTGAGATACTTCCTAGAGGATTCTTCAACCTCCATCTGCAAATATGCTTGTGCTAGGTCAATTTTTGTAAAACGCTTCCCTCCAGATAGTGAGGCGAAGATATCTTCTATCCTTGGAAGAGGATATTGTACTGTGTGAAGGACTGGGTTCACCGTCACCTTGAAGTCCCCACAGATGCGAACCTTCCTTGGCTCCTCAGACTTATTGTTTAACGTTTTCTTCATGACAGGAATGATGGGTGTCGCCCACTCGCTCCAGTCTACCTTAGATAACACGCCTGCATTCTCCAGATTCTCCAGCTCTGCCTCGACGGCTGGGCGAATTGCATATGGTACCGGTCTTGCTTTGAAAAACTTGGGAATTGCATTCTCCTCTATTTTTATCGAGGCGGTTACGCCTTTAAGAGTGCCCAGTTCTTGTTGAAATACCTCTTTGGCGTCAGCTAAGATTGTTGACAATCGTCCAGGAGTGACGTCGTCATCCTTTTCACCAGCCACCGTCAGTGCCTGAATGGAGTGCCAGTCTAAACTTATCTTTCTGATCCATTCACGTCCCAATAACGGTGGTCCACCATCTTGCAGAATGTAGAGATACAATTTCCGTATTTTCTTGCTGTTGTATTCGACAGGCACCCTTATTTTTCCTCTGGGGTATACTTTTTGCCCCGTATACGTCCTCAAGACAATGGATGTCTCTCTCAAGGGTATGTGTGAGAATAGCCGCTCGTAGTCTCGTCGATTCATGACGGTTAGAGCTGATCCTGTATCCAATTCCATTTTGACTTGGGACCCTGCTATCGTGAGAGTGACCCAAATGGTTCGGTGATCCTCTTTTGCGATTACGTTGTGAAGTTTGAGACAGCTTAGTCTCTTGTTCCCGGATTCACTATCGCTCATCTGGTCTTCGGAACTACTGTCTGTCATCTTTTGTACTTTCCTGTACGGTTCCTTAGTAGCTTTTTTGTTGTCGTTGGTCTTCTTCCCAGACCTGCAAACTCGTGCAATGTGTCCCATCTTTCCGCATTGCCTGCATATTTTGTCCTTGGACCAGCAGTCCTTCTGGTCATGGTTTGTTCTGCTGCAGCGATAACATTTTGCAAATCCCCATGTCATTTCGTGGGTGCTGTATTCCTGTGGCTTTTGTTTTATTTCCGCAGCTCCCCTTGCTGCTGCTTCGTACGATACTGCCACGCTGAAAGCCTTATCTAGCGTCAGCTCTTTCTCTGAGAGTAACCTCTTCTGGGTTCCTTCACTCAGGAGTCCACAGACAAATTTGTCCCATAAGGTATCTGCCAGTCCTGCTCCGAACTGGCAGTGCTTTGATAGCTTGCGTAGTTCCGTAAGGTAATCAGCATTGCTCTCATTTTTATGCTGATTTCTCCTGTGGAATTTAAATCTTTCTGCTATCAGCAGCGGTGTAGGATTTAGGTGTTCCTGTAGGATAGCAACAATTTCGTTAAAACTCTTCGCCTTCGGTTTGGCTGGAGTAATCAGGTCCCGCAATAGGCCGTACGTTCTGGCGCCCATTAGATTTAGCAATACCGATGCCTTTTTCCATCGGCTATTTCGTTTGCCTCGCAATATACCTCGACTCTTTCCACATACGTGGTCCAATCTTCTATTGCATTATCGAAGGCAGTGATATCGCCAGTCTTTGGCATCTTGAAAATCTAAGATGACGCCTCCTGCGCTTTGCCTTCGTCCCCGATGGATCAAAATGGCGCCTCCCGCGCTTTTCCTTCTTCCCCGCCGAGTTAAGATGGCGCCTCCTGCGCTTTCCCCCCGCTGCCACTGCTGCCAACGCTGTTGCTGGCGATTATATTTATTTTACTATCCTGTAATGGCAACGCCCTATGGTCTTCGCGCCTCCCCGATCGCTGCTGCCAACGCCGCTCTCCGCGGTATTTTTATTTTTCTATCGCGCTTCAATATTTGCTCCGTCAATTGAAGAACCGTTCCCGTCGTGGAGCGGACCCTCTGGGACACTTCCCTCCCTCTTCTTAGGTCCGAACGCTGCCCGGCTTCGAAGCACCGGCCGCGCCCTGTGTGCTCCACCCTCTCTCTCTCTTTGCTTCCCGATTCGCTGCCCGGCCCCGTTGCAGAGCCACCCGATCAAGCTCTAGCCCGCCGCAGCCCAGGAAGGATCAGTGCACTACTTGCCACCAGCCCGATTAGCTGGGAAACCACAGACTGGAGAACAAAGCCTGGCTCTCGACAGTCTCTCCTGCACTTTTCAATTCGATGATTTGGAGGGCGGTTGCCCACGGTCGACGCCCGTTTCTCGAGTTTCTTTGGATTTTTTTTTTCTTCTGGCTTCGACCTTCAATAACGTCGTCTGAGGTGCTGCCGAGTTGCAGGTAAGTTCGTTTCTTACTCGTCGCCAGTATTATGTCCGTGTATAATTGAGACATGGACTGCAGGAGTTGATTATAACAAGTCTTTACTGAATGGAGACAACCTGGAAACTGAAACTACAGAAGCCTGCTAGGGCCTTTTATACAGGGGTGGTCACTGCCGGTACTGCAGTCTGAGACCAGTTATTCCCTTAAAGGTACATACACAACAACCTCATCCCTGGTATCATCCTGGTAAATCTGGATATGAAGCAAAGGTGGATAAATGGAATTGAGACACTGATCCATCATGACCTAATTAAATGGTAGAACAGGCTTGAGGGGCTGAATAGCCTACTCCTGTTCCCACGTTCTGATGTAATTGAAATTTTCAAGACAGAGATCGATAAATTTAATTTATTAAAATTACATGGGAACAGGAGTAGGCCAGTCAGCCCCTCGAGCCTGTTCTGCCATTCAATTAGATCATGCCCTATTGTGTTGCTTTGCCTGTAGTAGTTTCCCTCTGGTGATCTGAAAATAATTTTTTTTATATAAGTATCTGTACAGTGCAAAGCTGGCTAAAGGCACTTTTGTGTTGTTTTGCAACTCCAAGAAAACTGGTTTTGTGGTGCAAAGTGGTAGACCTGAGTGCTGGGCAGCTTTTAGACTGTTAGTATTTTTGTTTGTCTAGGATTAGTTGATGGTTATCTCTTTAAATCCAGTTGCAATATATGAGGAATTTAAAGTCGGCTTCAAAAAACATGTCCCAGCCTAATTTGATAGAAGGACAGTTCAAATTGATTTTTGAACTGGAGGCTTGAGAGAAGCAATCAAACTACTTTTGAACAACCACTGACCGTGTGATTTATTCAGTTAAACAGGCAGCCAATTTATTTATGAATCAGAGTGTCAGTTATGAAAATTCAAATAAACCACGGTAACTAGTGGGGAAGAATGCAAGTGCCTGGACCTGTTCATTGAGCTGAGTAAGTTGATGATAGTCGAATCAATTGGAATTGTCACAGGAAAAGATAAGGTAGACTAGTGAGAACATAGCATAAGAAATAGAAGCAGGAGTAGGCCATTTGGTCCCTTGAGCCTGCTCTGCATTCAATAAGATCATGGCTGATCTTCTACCTCAACTCCACTTTCCTGCACTATCCCCATACCCCTTGACTCCCTTAATATCCAAAAATCTATCGCTCTTGGTCTTGAATGTACTCAACGACTGAGCCGCCAGAGCCCTCTGGGGTAGAGAATTCCAAAGATTCACCACCCTCTGAGTGAAGAAATGTCTCCTTATCTCTGTCCTAAATGGCCGACCCCTTATTCTGAGACTGTGACCCCTGGTTCTAGACTCCCCAGCCAGGGGAAACATCCTCCCTGCTTCTGTCCTGTCAAGCCCTGTAAGAATTTTGTATGTTTCAATGTGATCACCTCTCATTCTTCTAAACTCCAGAGAATATAGGCCTAGTCTACTCAATCTCTCCTCATAGGATAATCCCCCCATCCCAGGAATCAGTCTGGTGAACCTTCATTGCACTCCCTCTATGGCAAGTATATCCTTCCTTAGGTAAGGAGAGCAAAACTGTACACAATACTCCAGGTGTGGTCTCACCAGGGCCCTATATAATTGCAGTAAGATGGCTTTACTCTTATACTCAAATCCTCTTGTAATAAAGGCCAACATACCATTTGCTTTCCAAATTGTTTGCTGTACCTGCATGTTAACTTTCAGTGATTCATGTACAAGGACACCCAGGTCCCTCTGAACACCAACATTTCCCAATCTCTCACCATTTAAAAATACTCTGCTTTTCTATTTTTCCGACCAAAGTGGATAACTTCACATTTCTCCATATTACATTCCGTTTGCCATGTTCTTGCTCACTCACTTAGCCTGTCTATATCCCCTTGAAGCCTCTTTGCATCCTCCTCACAGCTTACATTCCCACCCAGCTTTGTATAAGAACATAAGAACATAAGAAATAGGAGCAGGAGTAGGCCAATCAGCCCCTCGAGCCTGCTCCGCCATTCAATAAGATCATGGCTGATCTGATCCTAACCGCCAATCCACTATCACAGAACCATCTCCTGAATCTAACAGAATTAGACACATGAAATAGGAGCAGGATCAGGCTACACGGCCCCTGGGCCTGCTCCGCTACCCACAGGGCCATGACCGATCCGAACCTAGACTCATGTCCAAATTCCTGCCCGCTCCCCGTAACCCTTAATTCCCTTTACTTCTAGGAAACTGTCTATTTCTGTTTTAAATTTATGTAATGATGTAGCTTCTACAGCTTTTTGGGGCAGCATATTCCATGGACCTACCACCCTCTGAGTGAAGTAGTTCCTCCTCATCTCAGTTTTGAAAGAGCAGCCCCTTATTCTAAGACTATGCCCCCTAGTTCTAGTTTCACCCATCATCGGGAACATCTTCCCCGCATCCACCCGATCCAACCCCTTCACAATCTTATATGTTTCAATAAGATCGCCTCTCATTCTTCTGAACTCCAATGAGTAGAGTCCCAATCTACTCAACCTCTCCTCATATGTCCAACCCCTCATCCCCGGGATTAACCGAGTGAACCTTCTTTGTACTGACTCGAGAGCAAGTATGTCCTTTCTTAAGTATGGACACCAAAACTGTACGCAGTATTCCAGGTGCGGTCACACCAATACCTTGTACAACTGAAGCAATACCTCCCTATTTTTATATTCTATCCCCCTAGCAATGAAAGCCAACATTCCATTGGCCTTCTTAATCACTTGCTGCACCTGCATACTAACCTTTTGAGTTTCGTGCACCAGGACCCCCAGATCCCTTTGTACTTCAGTACTTTCCAGTTTCTTGCCATTAAGATAATAACTTGCTCTACGATTTTTCCTGCCAAAGTGCATAACCTCACACTTTCCAGTATTGTATTCCATCTGCCAAATCTCTGCCCACTTACTTAGCCTGTCGATGTCCCCTTGCAGGTTTTTTATGTCCTCCTCACTCACTACTTTCCCTCCCATCTTAGTATCATCTGCAAACTTTGATATGTTACACTCGGTCCCCTCCTCCAAATCGTTAATATAGATTGTAAAGAGTTGGGGACCCAGCACTGACCCCTGCGGAACACCACTAGTTACTGATTGCCAGTCTGAGAATGAACCATTTATCCCAACTCTCTGCCTTCTGTTAGATAGCCAATCCTCTATCCATGCCAGAATATTACCCCCAATCCCGTGATTTTTTATCTTAAGCAATAATCTTTTGTGTGGCACCTTGTCAAATGCCTTTTGGAAGTCTAAATACACTACGTCCACTGGTTCCCCTTTATCCACCCTATATGTTACTTCCTCAAAGAACTCCAGCAAATTTGTCAAACATGACTTCCCCTTCATAAAACCATGCTGACTTTGTCCTATTAAATTATGATTATCCAAATGTCCTGTTACTGTCTCCTTAATAATGGACTCCAAAATTTTACCTACCACAGATGTTAGGCTAACCGGTCTATAGTTTCCAGCCTTCTGTCTACTGCCCTTTTTAAATAAGGGTGTTACATTAGCAGTTTTCCAGTCTGCCGGGACCTTTGCCGAGTCCAGGGAGTTTTGGAAAATTATTACCAATGCATCCACAATCCCTACCGCCACTTCCCTCAAGACCCTAGGATGTAAGCCATCAGGTCCAGGTGATTTATCCGCCTTGAGTCCCATTATTTTACCGAGTACCACTTCCTTAGTGATTTTGATCGTGTTTATCTCCTCCCCCCCTTTAGCCCCCTGTTTGTCCAGTGTTGGGATATTCTTAGTGTCTTCTACTGTAAAGACTGATGTAAAATATTCATTCAGTGTTTTTGCCATCTCCATATTTCCCACCATTAATTTCCCGGTCTCATCCTCTAAGGGACCAACATTTACTTTAGCCACCCTTTTTCTTTTTATATAACTATAAAAACTCTTACTATCTGTTTTTATATTTTTTGCTAATTTACTTTCATAATCTATCTTCCCTTTCTTAATCAATCTTTTTGTTATTTTTTGCTGTCTTTTAAAGTTTTCCCAATCCTCTATCCTCCCACTAGATTTGGCTACCTTATATGCCCTTGTTTTTAGTCGAATACTATCCTTAATTTCTTTACTTAGCCACGGATGGCTGTCTATTCTTTTACACCCTTTTCTCAGTGGAATATATATTTTTTGGAAGTTGTAAAATAACTCCTTAAATGTACACCACTGATCATGTATCGTCTTACCCTTTAATCTATTTTCCCAATCCACTCGACTCAATTCCGCTCTCATACCTTCATAGCCTCCTTTATTCAAACTTAGCACGCTTGTTTGAGATCCAACCTTCTCACCCTCTAATTGAATATGGAATTCAACCATGTTATGGTCACTCATTCCAAGGGGATCCTTTACTAGGACATTTTTAATTAATCCCATCTCGTTACACAGGACCAGATCTAAGGTTGCTTGCCCCCTGGTCGGTTCAGTTACATACTGCTCAAGAAACCCATCCCTAATACACTCAATGAACTCATCCTCAAGGCAGCCCTGCCCAATTTGATTTGTCCAATTAATATGATAGTTAAAATCCCCCATAATTATAGATGTTCCCTTATTACAAGCCTCAACTATTTCCTGATTGATACTCCATCCAACAGAGTTGCCACTGTTCGGAGGCCTATAGACTACGCCCACTAGTGTTTTTTTCCCCTTATTATTCCTTACCTCCACCCAAACTGTTTCATTATCCTAATCTTTTGACCCAATATCATTTCTCTGTATTACAGTGATTCCTTCCTTTATTAACATAGCCACCCCACCTCCCCTTCCTTCCTGCCTGTCCTTCCTGATCGTTAAATAACCTGGTATGTTTAATTCCCAGGCATTGTCACCCTGCAGCCATGTTTCTGTAATGGCCACAAGATCATACCCATATATAGTTATTTGTGCCATTAACTCGTCTATTTTGTTACGAATGCTAGAGAACTTTCAAAGATGTTTTGTGACACTTAGTTCCTGCTTTTGCCCTTTTTATTACTTTACCTTTTACTCCATACCTTCTGCCCCTTCCTGACACGCTCTGGTTTTTAATTTCCCCACTGCTACCTAAGTCTATGACCTTCTCTGTTGTCATTTTTATTATTTGCTCTCTAGGAATCTCCCCCCACTAGTTAGTTTCAAGCCCTCTCTACAGCCCTAGTTATATGATCCGCCAGGACTCTAGTCCCAGCACTGGCCAAGTGAAGCCCGTCCCAACGGAACAGGTCCCTCCTGCCCCAGTACTGGTGCCAGTGTCCCAGGAAACAAAACCCATTTCTCCCACACCAGTCTTTGAGCCACGCATTTAACTCTCTAATTTTATTTGTCCTAGCCAAATTCGCTCGTGGCTCAGGTAATAATCCAGAGATTATTACCCTTGTGGTTCTGCTTTTTAATTAGGCCCCTAGCTGCTCAAAGTCCCTCAGCAGAACCTCCTTCCTTGTCCGATCTATGTCGTTGGTACCAACATGGACCACGACAACTGGATCCTCCCCCTCCCACTCCAAGTTTCTCTCCAGCCCAGAGGAGATGTCCTTAACCCTGGCACCGGGCAGGCAACACAGCCTTCGGGACTCTCGCTCTCAGCTGCAAAGAACTCTATCTATCCCCCTAACGATACTATCCCCTACCACTACAACATTTCTTTTAACTCCCCCCACTTGAATGGCCCCCTGCTCCACGGTGCTGTGGCCAGGTTGCTCATCCGCCCTGCAGTCCCTGCTCCTGTCCCCACAGGGAGTAAGAGCGTCGAAGCTGTTGGACAAGTGCAAGGGCTGCGGCTCCTCCAACACTACCTCCTGGAACCCCGTACCTGCCTCACTTCTAGTCACACCATCCTGACCCTGGCCACGGACTACATCTGAATTAATTAATCTAATTGGTGACTACCTCGTGATACACCGAGTCCAGGTAACTCTCCCCCTCCCTGATGTGTCTCAGTGTTTGAAGCTCGGACTCCAGCTCTTCAACACGGAGCCGGAATTCCTTGAGCAGCCAACACTTACTGCAAATGTGATCACCATGAGCATCAATGGTGTCCACCAGCTCCCACATATTGCAGCAGCAACACATCGCCTGATCTCCCATTCTATGTAATTAATTAAATTTATTAATATTATTCTTAAATATTCTCTGCCCCGATTCTAGATGGTGAATATCACACCTTAGAAACTATAAACCAAAGAGATTTAAGCTTAAAAGGGAGAAATACTTACCAACCAATCACTTACCCGCTTTCTGGTGACGTCACACTTGGATTACTTTTTACCTCTCTCCTTCCAGACTGGAGACTGGTACGCCTTACCTGGTCTCTGGGACTTTTATAGCCCCGCTCTGCCGCTCAGGATTCCCGCCGACGCTGTGAGGCCTTACCTGGTCTCTGGGGCTTTTATAGCCCCGCACTGCCGTTCGAGATTCCCGCCGACGCTGTGAGGCCTTACCTGGTCTCTGGGGCTTTTATAGCCCCGCTCTGCCGTTCGAGATTCCCGCCGACGCTGTGAGGCCTTACCTGGTCTCTGGGGCTTTTATAGCCCCGCTCTGCCGTTCGAGATTCCCGCCGACGCTGTGAGGCCTTACCTGGTCTCTGGGGCTTTTATAACCCCGCTCTGCCGCTCAGGTTTCCCGCCGACGCTGTGAGGCCTTACCTGGTCTCTGGGGACTTTTATAGCCCCGCTCTGCCGTTCGAGATTCCCGCCGACGCTGTGAGGCCTTACCTGGTCTCTGGGGCTTTTATAACCCCGCTCTGCCGCTCAGGTTTCCCGCCGACGCTGTGAGGCCTTACCTGGTCTCTGGGGACTTTTATAGCCCCGCTCTGCCGTTCGAGATTCCCGCCGACACTGTGAGGCCTTACCTGGTCTCTGGGGACTTTTATAGCCCCGCTCTGCCGCTCGAGATTCCCGCCGACGCTGTGAGGCCTTACCTGGTCTCTGGGGACTTTTATAGCCCCGCTCTGCCGCTCGAGATTCCCGCCGACGCTGTGAGGCCTTACCTGGTCTCTGGGGACTTTTATAGCCCCGCTCTGCCGTTCGAGATTCCCGCCGACGCTGTGAGGCCTTACCTGGTCTCTGGGGACCTTTATAGCCCCGCTCTGCCGCTCGAGATTCCCGCCGACGCTGTGAGGCCTTACCTGGTCTCTGGAGACTTTTATAGCCCCGCTCTGCCGCTCGAGATTCCCGCCGACGCTGTGAGGCCTTACCTGGTCTCTGGGGCTTTTATAGCCCCGCTCTGCCGCTCAGGTTTTCCGCCGACGCTGTGAGGCCTTACCTGGTCTCTGGGGACTTTTATAGCCCCGCTCTGCCGTTCGAGATTCCTGCCGACGCTGTGTATCATCAGCAAACTTGGATATATTACATTCGGTCCCCTCATCCAAATCATTGATATAGATTGTGAATAGCTGAGGCCCAAGCACTGATCCTTACGGTACCCCACTAGTCACAGCATGCCAACCCGAAAATGACCCGTTTATTCCTACTCTCTGTTTTCTGTCCGTTAACCAATCCTCAATCCATGCTAGTATATTACCCAATCCCATGATCCCTAATTTTGTTTAATAACCTCTTGTGTGGCACCTTATCGAATGCCTTCTGAAAATCCAAATACAGTAAACTCTTGTTTAAACGGCACTTAATCATCCGGAATTCTTTAATAACCGGCAAAATTCAGGAGTAGGTTTTGAGGCTTCTGACCCAGAAGGAGCAGGGCAGTAGTGTCCCGAAAATGGTGGGGAATGACTTACCACTTGCTCCCGCCGTTGCTGTGGGCACTGCAATCTTCCCTGCACAGTATCAGCTGACCGTCCAGCCAAAGAGGAACCCAAAGGTAAGTTTTACTGTATATTTGTGGCTGTGTAACCGGGGGTCTCGTACCTTTTGCCGTGTAATCATGGCTCCTGCACCTTTGGTTGTGTAACCGGGTCCCTTGTACCTGTGGCCATGTAACCGGGGCTCCTGCACTTGTGGCCGTGTAACCGGGACTCCTGGATCTGTGGCTGTATAACCGGGGCTCCTGTACCTGTGGCTGTGTAACAGGGGCTCCTGCACAAGTGGCCGTGTAACCAAGGCTCCTGCACAAGTGGCCGTGTAACCGCGGCTCCTGTACCTGTGGCCGTGTAACGGGGCTTCTGGACCTGTGGCCGTGTAACAGGGGCTCCTGGACCTGTGGCCATGTAACCGGGGATCCTGCACCTGTGGCTATGTAACCGGGGCTGCTGTACCTGTGGCCGTGAAACCACAGCTCCTGTACCTGTGGCCGTGTAACGGGGCTTCTGGACCTGTGGCCGTGTAACAGGGGCTCCTGGACCTGTGGCCATGTAACCGGGGATCCTGCACCTGTGGCTATGTAACCGGGGCTGCTGTACCTGTGGCCGTGAAACCACGGCTCCTGTACCTGTGGCCGTGTAACGGGGCTCCTGGACCTGTGGCCGTGTAACAGGGGCTCCTGGACCTGTGGCCGTGTAACGGGGCTCCTGGACCTGTGGCCGTGTAACAGGGGCTCCTGGACCGGGGGCTCCTGCACCTGTGGCCATGTAACCGGGGATCCTGCACCTGTGGCCATGTAACCGGGGTTCCTGCACCTGTGACTGTGTAACGGGGCTCTCGTACCTTGGGCCATTGTCACTCCATGTCCCTTCTTCTGGTCTGAGGTCGGCCGATATATAAATTGCCTTGGTAGGTATACCTCGCCGTTATCCAGAATTTTAAATCAACCGGCACCATCCCAGTCCTGTAGGTGCCGGATACGAAAGAGTTTACTGTACACCACATCCACTGGTTCCCCCTTATCTATTCTGCTAGTTACAACCTCAAAAAACTGTAACAGATTCGTCAAACACGATTTCCCTTTCATAAATCCGTTTTGACTGCCGAATCCTATTATTATTTTCTAAGTGCCCTGTTACTACGTCCTTAATAATCAGAAGAAATCACAGAAACCACACAGTGCAGATAGAGGCCATTTCGGGCCATCGAGCCTGCACCGACACATATCCCACCCGATCCCCGCAACCCCTACACCAACACATATCCCACCCTATCCCCGTAACCCCACGTATTTAATCCCCCTAACACTAAGGGTCAATTTATCATAGCCAATCAACCTAACCCACACATCTTTGGACTGTGGGAGGAAACCGGAGCACCCGGAGTAAACCCACGCAAACACGGGGAGAATGTGCAAACTCCACACAGACAGTCGCCCGAGGCTGGATTCGAACCCGGGTCCCTGGCGCTGTGAGGCAACAGTGCTAACCACTATGCCACCGTGCTGGCAATAGATTCTAGCAATTTCCCTTTGCTGAATTCCAAAATCCTCCCAATCCTCAGGCTTACTATTCTTTTTGGCAACATTATAAGCCTCTTCCTTTGAGCTAGTACAGGAAACTTTCGTTTAACCCTATCGAAAGCTCTATCCACCGGCAAAATTCAGGAGTCGGTTCAGATAAGTTTTTTTACTTTTCGTTGCTTTTTTTTCCCAGTCAGGCTCTGCAAGCATCTGGCTGAAGCTGTTGCTTAGCTACAGAGACACTTGCAAGCTGCGTGGACTGTTTTGAAGCTGTTGCTAAGCAACAGGGTTTGTTGTTTCACACGGAGCTCAGAAGCTCTGTATGTTTTAACATTAGCGCTGGTTTCTACAGCAGTTTTGATGGGACGGCAACAGCTCGGTCCCGTCAGTGCCGGATACCAGAAAGTTTCCTGTACTATCTTTAACTTCTCTTGTTAGCCATGGTTGGACCACTTTTCCTGTGGGGTTTTTGTGCCTTAAAGGAATGTATATTTGTTGTAAATTATGTATTCTTTAAATGCTAGCCATTGCTTCTTTACCATCATACCTTTTAATGTAGTTTCCCAATCTACAGGAAACTTTTTTATCCGGCACCAACGGGACCGGCGTGGTGCCAGTTTATCAAAAAGTCCGGATTACAGAGAGGTATAGTTAAAAGGTACGAGAGCTCCGTACACAGCAACAAATCCAGGCTTCCCTGTTGCTTAGCAACAGGTGCAGGAACCCGGCCACAGATCCAGGAAAGGCCACTAATATGAAGTAAAACTTACCTGAACCTACTCCTGAATTTTGCCAGTTCACAGAGATTTCCGGTTATTTAGGTGCCGGTAAATCGAGAGTTTCCTGTACCTTCGCCAACTCGCCCCTCATACCTACATAGTTTGCTTTATTTAAACTTAAGACCCTAGTTTTGGATTTAACGAAATCACTTTCAAACTCAATATAAAATTCTATCATATTATGGTCATTCTTCCCTAAAGGCCACTTTACTACAAGGTTATTAATTAACCCTTTCTTGTTGCACAATACTAGATCTAAAATAGCCTGTTCCCTATGGTTCTTCAACATACTAATCTAGAAAACTATCTTGCATACATTCCATGAATTTGTCCTCCACACTATTACTGCAAAAAAAAATTTCCCAGTCTGTATGTAGATTAAAGTCCCCCATGATTACTGTATTACCCTTGTTACATGCGCCTCCAATTTCCTGATTTATACTCTGCCCTACATTACAACTCCTGTTTGGGGGCCTATAAACAACTCCCACCAATGTTTTCTGCCCCTTGCTGTTTCTTAGCTCCACCCAAACTGAGTCTACTTCTTGATTTCCGGAGCTAAGATCCTTTCTCTGTACTATCTTTATCCCATCCTTTATTATTGGGCTACCCCTCCTCCTTTTCCATTTTGCCTATCTTTTCTAAATGTTAAGTATCCTGGAATATTTAGTTCCCAACCTTGGCCACACTGCAACCACGTCTCCGTAATGGCTACTAGATCAAACCTATTAATTTCTATCTGTGCTATTAATTCATCTATTTTGTTGCGAATGCTTCGCGCATTCAGATATAGTGCCTTTAGCTTTGACTTATTTCTATTTTTCCCTGCTGTCACCTTAGTCACTGATGCCTTATTACCTTTGTTACTCTCTCTGTCCCTTCCTGACCCACTTTGCTTATTTTTACCCAAAACTCTACTCTTCTCCAGTGTCTTGATATTTCTTTCGCTGCTTTTAAATTTACACTTTCCTGAATCCTCCCCCCACCCCCCCCCCCCACTTCATTAGTCACATGAAAAGTTACGGTAGAGTAGTGAGCTCCTGTAGTCACAAAAGATTACAAGAAAAGGACTGTTTATAATTGTTATCTATAAAATAATAGCTTAGCATTAGATTGAAACTTTCATTATTTCTTCCACTCACAGTTAGATAATAGACTTGCTGTTGTAAAGCTATAAACCTGTAATTTGCAGTCAGCGGCGAAGCAAAGGCGTTCGCCGCTGGCCCTGATGTAAGCTTCCCACGTTAATCTTGCGATCTCTGTGGCAAGAAGTTTGACTTTTCCGATGTTCGGTTGCGATCAGTGTAAGTTAAAGGGGAATTGCTAATGCAAGCTGCTGTGATGTCAACAAGCTGTCTAAGCAGCCAAGCACAATGCAGAATTCTCACAGATCAGGAACCAGGAAGTGAAGAAGCTCCTCATAGTCTAACTTTTTTAAAATGTTAGAGCGAGCAAAACAAAAATTGGGGCTCTCACATGGGGAAAGGGTAAATCTGAAATAAAGATGAACAAACTTAAACAAAATGTAAAAACTTTTTTTTTTAAAGTTTCTTAAAAATTGTGGGGGAGAAATTTGGTACCGTCCCTTTTGGGGCGCAATTATCGGCCGGGCGCAAAGTTTAGCGCCTGGCGCTAATTATCGCCTCTGACTCCAAACTTGGCTTCTATCGCCCCTGAAGGTGATGTGAGCGCTAAATCAGGCGCTACACACCTCTCTTAAGGCGCTAATGCCGAGGAGCGAGGCGCTACCTCAAAGTGCTGGCGAAGCTCATGTGATGTCAGTTAGCAATGGAACACAGACACACTGGCACCGGCCACTTCTTAAAGGGGAGGGTCAATCTTGCTCTCCATCCACACCCTGCTCATTGCAGCCTTGAATCTCGGCCTGGAGAGACCTGTATATCAATTCTGCTGGAAAGAATAATGGAGAGGCCCAGGGAAAGAGCTCAGCGTGCAGCCTCCATAGTCTCTTCTATATCGATGCAAGGAAGGTCGAATCAAAATGAACCTGCAAAGTGCTGCTCAGTACCCAAAACTCCTTCACACAGCGTTGAATCTCTCCAGAAGTCTCTCTCTCTCTCTCTCTCTCAGAATGCGTGGTGCAAAAATGTCGCCGACAAAAAAAGGCAGGAAGCGGCCGCCTTTAAATAGCGCTTCCCCAGTCCCTTCCCGACTGCAAAACGCTCCCCTCAACCTGTCGTTGCTAGCGGTAGGCAGAAAGGCAGGGACGCCACTCAATATCCAGTCTTGGGTGCTACCGGGGCGTTGCACGTTCAACTGACGTCACGATCTGCGGGTGCAGGAGATCGTGGCAGTAGTGTTTAGTGCCGCCACAAAATGCCTGGTCAATTTCGCGAGCGGTGCAAACATTGCCGCGCCCGGGCGCTAGTTGCTTTGCGCCCAAGAGGGCGCTAATCAACTGAATTTTTTCCCATGTATTTGTTATTAAAATGGATAAATTTGACACTTCACAAAATTAAAGTTAGTTTTTCAGGGTCGTAACATTTGTTTAGCAGTCAATTCACTGTTAAAACCCTGGTTACACTTAATCCAAAAGGATCTAACTTTTAATGGGGTATTTAACAGCGATATTACCACGGAAAAGCCAAAGTTTTTGTCGGTTTCACTGATTTTTCCCTGATTACACAGATTGCTGGCTTGCGGGGTGGGGGGGGTGGGGGGTTGGTCCACAGCGCAGCCAGTGTCGGAGCAGTGAATGACTGACCACAACTTCAGGATTAACGCGCTTGGATGCGCATGCATTAAATCCTGATGTTGCAGTCAGTTTCAAAGGGGTAATAACAGCAAATGCTGTTCATTCGCTGTTATTACCCACCACAAATTCTGGGTCATTATTTCATATCACTCTTAAAATATTTGCTAATTTATTTTTTAATACATTTTCTTAATATTTTAAACTTAAAACCAGGCTTGATATGCCATACCACTTTTGATGACTAGGAGAGATACTGTGGAGGTATAAGATAAATTCCGGTAGTTTAAGAACAATTATCTGTGTTTGCTGTTCTTAACGCAGGCACATTACTAATAGCCTACCTAGATCTTACTGACTGCTTACCTAGAGTCTTAGGATAGGCACTCTTGAAGGTATGGGGAGAAGAGATCTAAAATCTAAAATACAAGAGCCAAAATCATCTAGAGTAAGATGTGTAGAAAAGACTCAAAAATGTGATAGTAATCAATACAGAGAATGGACTTCCGGAGGTAGTGGAAGCGAAAACTCTGGAATTATTCAAGAAATAATTGTATGCCCAGAGGGGGAGGGGGATTGTAGGCTCTTTCTGAATGGGTGCGCTAAGATGAGCCAAATGGCTTTCCTCATCTGTAATTATCTTGTGTTGCCATGTGAATTAAGTGTACTCTCTCTACCATTGTGTTGGCATGATCATTCATCCATAATTGAAAAAATAAATTAGTGTTTCTGTCACTAACCTTGTAATGATTTTACTTTGAAAATTATTTTCTCAGCCTAAAGACAAACTGATGGAAATTAAAATGTCATTCTTCTGGGATTCCTTTGAGCATAGGCGAAAGCTTCTGTGACAATGACTGTTTAGGATATGGAGACCCCAGAGAAGATACTATTTGAAGATACTGACTTCCCTGCTACTAGCACTTCTCTTTTCTCAAGTTATTCTACACCCATTGCCAAATTCTGTGGTAAAATTACATGGCTACGACCACAGGTGAGAATCTGTCTGTCTCGTTGGAAAGTGTCTCAGAAACACTTATACAGGCTCTAAATGTAGTTTTTCATGTGGTTGATGGGTTGCTTACATGTGCATGTTTGTTTAATGTAGATTTTTAAATATACTGTAATGATGTTTCACAGTTTATGATCAATAATTATTTCAAATCAGGTATCATCTGTGATACTGTGAGTTGACCAGATATTTTCCCCAGAGAGGAGAAAAAATTTAAGTTCATGGCATTGTAGGTGACTCTATTGCATTTTAGAGCAGACAGTTAAAGAGTGCCATCAGCAGAGGCTTCATCACAATCCTCTGTTTCTCTTTTAGGTAGGAAGTACTGTAGGGAGACCTGAAAAATGTAGTGGATAAAATGTATGTCTCTTGCTAAAAAGCAGTGATGCCATTGCCCTGTAAATGACGTAAAGTGGATAATCATTTACATTCTACCAATTTTACAACTAATTCTAAGAGAGACCTCTTTGCTTTTTATTGTCTGAGGGATACTGATGCATATTGGTTTGTATAAAAACTGGTGTGATGTGTTAATGCCCAGTCTGTTGAGATCACATTTCCTGTTGTAAGTACTGTAGTTGCTGAGCGAAGTAAGGGTGGAAATAGTGGAGGCTCTGGCCACAATCTTTAAATCCTCCTTGGATATGGGGGTAGTGTCAGAGGAATGGAGAGTTGCAAATGTTACACCCCATTCAAAAAAGGGGAGAGGGATAAACTCAGTAGCTACAGACCAGTTAGCCTAATGCCGGTGGTGGGGAAACTTTGAGTGACAATAATCCGGGACAAAGCTAATTTTCACTTGGAAAAATGGATTTGTTAAAGTCAAATCGAATCTAACAAACCGGATTGAGTTCTTCGATAACGAAGAGGATTGATGAAGGTAATGCAGTTGATGATTTGTATTTGAACTTTTAAAAGGTGCTTGATAAAGTGCCACATAATAGACTTGTTAGCAAAATTTGAAACCCATGGGATTAAAGGGACAGTGGCAGCATGGATACAAAATTGGCCAAGAGACAGAAATCAGAGAGTAGTGGAGAATGGTTGTTTTTTCAGACTGGAGGGAAGTATACAGTGGTGCTCCCCCAGGGGTCGGTATTAGGACTGCTGCTCTTTTTGAAATATATTAATGACCTGGACTTGGGTATAGGGGGCACAATTTCGATATTTGCAGATAACACAAAACTTGGAAATACAGTAAACAGAGAGAAGGACAGTTACAGACTTCAGGAAGACACATAGAAACATAGAAGATAGGAGCAGGAGTAGGCCCTTCGAGCCTGCTCCACCATTCAACGAGATCATGGCTGATCATCCAAACCCTAGCACCCGGTCCCTACACCGACAGCCATCCCACCCAAGCCCTATCCCCGTAACCCCGTAACCCCACGTATTTAATCCCCCCTAACACTAAGGGCCAATTTTTATCATGGCCAATCAACCTAACCCGCACATCTTTGGACTGTGGGAGGAAACCGGAGCACCCGGAGGAAACCCACACAAACACGGGGAGAATGTGCAAACTCCACACAGACAGTCACCCGAGGCCGGATTTGAACCTGGGTCCCTGGCACTGTGAGGCAACAGTGCTAACCACTATGCCACCGTGCTGCCCACCACTATGCCACAGGCAGGCTGGTGAAATGGGCAGACACATGGCAGATGAAATTTAATGCAGAGAAGTCTGATGTCATGCATTTTGTGAAGAAGAATGAGGAGAGGCAATATAAACTAAATGGTACAATTTTAAAGGGGAGCAGGATCAGAGAGACCTGTGGGTTTACATACACAAATCTTTGAAGGTGGCAGGACAAGTTGATAAAACTGTTAAAAAAGCACATGGGATCATTATAAATAGAGGCATAGAGTACAAAAGCAGGGAAGTTATGCTAAACCTTTATAAATCACTGGATAAGCCTCAGCTGGAGTATTGTGTCCAATTCTGGGCACCATACTTTAGAAAGAATGTCAAGGCATTAGAGAGGGTGCAGAGGAGATTTACCAGAATGATACTCAGAATGAGGGACTTCAATTATGTGGAGAGACAAGAGAAGCTGGAATTGTTCTCCTTCGAGCAGAGAAGGTTAAGGGCGATTTAATAGTGATATTCAAAGTCATACAGGATTTTGAAAGCGTAAATAAGGGAAAACTTTTTCCATTGGCAGGAGGGATGGTAACCAGAGGATACAGATTTAAAATAATTAGAAAAAGAACTAGAGAGGAGATGAGGAGAAATGTTGGTTGAGGAGTTATGATTTGGAATGCACTGCCTGAAAGGATGGTGGAAGTAGATTCAAACAGTAACTTTCAAAAGGGAATTGGATATATGCTTTAAAAGGACAATTTTGCAGGGCTATGGGGACAATTTTGCAGGGGAGTGGGACTAATTGGATAGCTCTTTCATAGAGCCAGTACAGGCATGATGGGCCGAATGGCCTTCTGTGCTGTTTGATTCGATGAGATTGATACGGGAAACTTTCTGACATGTATAAGCTGGCTGTAAAAATAATCTTGCATGTCTTTTTTTAATATAACCGAATAGAGGAACTCCATTAAAATGCGAATTGGCTTAATTTTAACTGTCTAATTTTGAACCTGTATTATTCTATTAGAATTGAATTACCATCTGTTGCATATTTTAAAGGGGCAGCTGGAGAGGTCATTTTTCTGCATGCTCTCGTATAAGTTAGAGTTTGGGATCTCTCGCTGACATTTCATGCTCTTTTGTTTGACTGAATTTGCTTGGAATTTTCAGGAAATTTCCAATTCTCCCCAGTTGTTCCCAGAAAACCCTCAAGATGGACACATCAAACAAGGCCTTTTGGGAGATTGCTGGTTCTTGTGTGCTTGCGAAGCTTTGCATAAAAACAGATTACTGTTAGACAAGGTACTTCAATAGAAAGAATACAAACCTAATTGTGATATTAATCAGATGAATAGAAAATATTTGCTTGTGATCCAGTTGGCAGTAGCAGCTATTTTTGGGCTGGGGATAGAGTTCCCATTTGAGAGGCTGTTTTAATTGGAAATCCAAGAACAAGTTGATGCTGCTGGCAGTATGTTAATTGAGTCCGGACTTCCTCCTTTCCAAAATGTTTGAAAGCTACAGGTGATGGAATGGGGATTCATTAACAGCACAGCAAGGAAAGGAGCAAGTGTGTGGATGAGGGAACAGACCTGCCCCATCACTCCACCGTGGTCAGTCACTCATCTACTTACTCAACTGGCTCAGAGGTAGCACTTTTGCCTCAGAAGGCTGTGAATTCAAACCCCAATCCAGAGACTTCAGCACATAACCTAGCCTGACACTTCAATGCAGTACCCAGTGAGTGTTGTACATTTGGAGGTGCTGTCTCTTGAATGAGACATCTGGCCTCGCAGGCAGATGTAAAAATCCCATGGTCATATTCAAAGATGTTCTCCCGGTGTCCTGGCCAATATTTATCCCTCAACCAACACTACCAAAACAGATTATCTGGTTATTTATCTCATTGCTACTTGTGGGACCTTGCTGTGGGCAAATTGACTGTCACGTTTCCCTACATTACAACAGTGACTGCACTTCAAAAGTACTTCATTGCCTGTGACGCACTTTGGGGCGTCCTGAGGTCGTGAAAGGTGCTATGTAAATGCAATTATTTTTCTTTCTTACCTATTTACTGAGTCTCCTATCTATCCAGTGAAATGCAGAGTTACTCACCCTTTTTTGGTTGTTACTGATGTCTCTCTCGGATATCGAATCCCTTAGATTTAAGTATACTGCAGACATCATACGATCAGTTCTAAATAGTTGTATCAAAATCTTTTGAACTATGTTGAAATTAATTTCTAAATATGTTTTTATATGAATCCATCTTTAGCCTAATTAGTAATATGATGAATCATTAAGAGTCGATTGTATAAAATCCTTGTACATTCAGGGACTGATCTAACTATTTATCTGATATAGTAAATTTTATGTTACAATGATGTTTGATATTCTTGTCTGACAATTCTATCTATAGTTGTAAAAATATATATGGTATAACTAAACAGTGCCATGTGTGTCTCGGTAGCACTCGCCTATGAATTAGAAGGTGGTGGGTTCAAGTTGCACTGCAGTACTGAGGGGGTGCTGCACTGTTGGAAGTGCCGTCTTTTGGATGAGATGTTTTGTAATAATGCAGTATAGAACCATTAATACAGTTTTTAGAAGATTGTCTTGCATTTCCAGTATAACATTTCATACTTCAGTAGAAAGTTTATACAGTTTTAAAAACAAGATTCTGTGTGATGGAAGTTTCCTTTGAGCCATGCTCATGATACCATACCCAGTGTGACTTTGGATTGGTTATGGCAATCATATAATTTTCCTTTTCTAATTTTAACTTTATGATATAGCATTGCTTTGTTACTGCTTATTAAAGTATGCTAATTTTGTAGCTTCCTTGCTGTTTTACTCAATGCTGACAATGATGTAAGCTTGCACAGAGCATACTGCTTATTCTGAAAACAGGAGGAAGGTATTTTTAGATAATTAGTTAAATTCAACAAATAAAATCTGCATTAGTGTAGTCCTCTGATGATAAATCACATACTTAGCCTAAAAATAATCCTGAAACTTCCTGTCAGTCAATCCGAATTTACTGTAGTTACATAAAATAAGTACTATGGTATGGAAATACTGTGTGTAACATACACTGCTGGCATATTTTTATTATCAGTTTGAGATGTCATGGTGTCAAATTGCCATGAGATAATGCTATGTCCTGGTCGCCTCTTGTAGCCCTGTCAAATGCATTGGAACAGCCGGCTGGATGCAGCTTGGAAGCAGACATTTAGTGATTTGATGTGACATGCACTTCAGTGATATGAATGGGAAAAGTGGAATGTGGGCAGCGTTCCCCATTTGTAAATCACTGGAGAGAAACTTAATGATGTCATATAATGGGGGGGGGGGGGTGGTTTTACACAATAGCCCTGAATTCGCGGTCGACAGCGTAGCTAAGGAGTACGCCACCAACATCGCAAGGAAATACGCACTTACCTCACGTGAACCCCCCTTTGAGAATCTGCTTTCAAACGCTGCAGAGTTGTGCGCAGCGTAGTGCCCCACGGAGCACTGGGCACACCGTTGTGCGTATCTGAACCTAGGATCACATGGGGCAGTGCTCCTATCACTTCCTGACTCTTAGCCAATCAGGAAAAAGAGGAGATTGTTCATTTGTATGATTTATAGAAGGCAATGCCGTATCAAGCATTCATTAAAAAGCACAGACCTAAGCTTCATGGAGGTACAAACTACGAGCTGACAGGAGTACAGTAGCATAATGGTTATCTTACTGGACTAATAATCTGGAGACGTGAGTTCAAATCCCACCACAGCAGTTGCGGAATTTAAATGGTGTTTGGGAAATTGATGGAATTGAAGGCCGATAAATCCCCAGGGCCTGATAATTTAAATCCTAGGGTACTTAAGGAAGTGGCCCTAGAAATGGTAGATGCATTGCTGATCATCTTCCAACATTTCGATGGAATCTGGAACAGTACCCATGGATTGGAGGGTAGCTAATGTTACCCCACTATTCAAAAAAGGTGGTAGAGAGAAAACGGGGAATTACAGACCAGTAAGCCTGACATCGGTAGTGGGGAAAATGCTAGAGTCCATTATAAAAGATGTAATAGCAGAGCACTTGGGAAACAGTGACAGAATTGGACAAAGTCAACATGGATTTACAAAAGTTAAATCATGCCTGACTAATCTACTGGAATTTTTTGAGGATGTAACTGGTAAAATAGATAAGGGAGAACCAGTGGATGTGGTGTATTTGGACTTTCAAAAGGCTTTCGATAAGGTCCCGCATAAGAGATTAGCGTGTAACGTTAAGGCACATGGGATCGGGGGCAAGGTATTGACTTGGATAGAGAACTGGTTGGCAGACAGAAAGCAAAGAGTTGGAATAAATGGGTCTTTTTCCGAGTGGCAGGCAGTGACTAGTGGGGTACCGCAGGGATCGGTCCTTGGACCCCAGCTATTCACAATATATATTAATGATCTAGACGAGGGAACTAGATGTAATATCTCCAGGTTTGCAGACGACACAAAGTTGGGTGGGCGTGTGTGCTGTGAGGAGGATGCCGAGAAACTCCAGGATGATTTGGACAGGTTGGGTGATTGGGCAGAAGCATGGCAGATGCAATATAACGTGGATAAATGCGAGGTTATCCACTTTGGTGTCAAAAATAGGAAGGCAGATTATTATCTGAATGGCAATAGATTAGGAGAAGGGGAAGTGCAACGAGACCTGGGTGTCCTTGTGCACCAGTCGCTGAAGGTAAGTGATATGCCTATCAATTAGTCCAATAAAAGGCGACGAGTTAAGAACGTAACTGAAGGTTTTTATTGGCTAAATAACAGAGCCCACCCTCGTGGGTGATCCGATCCAACAGGGAGGAATACTAGCCAGTCAGCTACCTTTATACCTGGGCAGGTAATGGGCGGAGTCGGAGGTGGTCAGCCCAGGTATAACAGTGCGACAAGAGGCGACCTCGTGTAGTGATGTAACAGTGAGAACAATATACAGTGATAACTATAACAGTGGTTTACCACATTCACCCCTTGTTTAGATTAGAGTCCGGCGGGGTGAAGTGTATTACCAGCTCTGGTATGTCAGTCTGTCCGGAGGCTTCGTTAGCCTCTCCGATCGTCGCAGCGGCGGTGTTACATTATCCGGTGTTAAAGCTGGTGTCTGCGTAGTCGGCAAAGGCTCGTGGGGTTCCGGCATGCCGTCTACCTCGGCTGGACTCGGGGGGTTGGGAGGGGGGGGTGAGGGTGCGAGGTCTCGTAAGGAGACAGTGTCCTCCCGTCCGTCTGGGTAAGCCACATAGGCGTACTGGGGGTTGGCGTGCAGGAGGTTCACCTTCTCGACCAGGGGGTCCGTTTTATGGGCCCTCACGTGCTTTCGCAGCAAGACGGGTCCCGGAGAGGTCAGCCAGGTTGGTAGGGTGGTTCCCGTAGTCGACTTCCTGGGGAAGACAAACATTCGAGCATGGGGGGTGGTGTTAATGGCAGTGCAAAGTAGTGACCGGATGGAGTGCAGCGCAATCGGGAGGACCTCTTGCCAGCGGGAGGTTGGGAGGCCCTTAGACTTTAAGGCTAAGAGGGTGGCCTTCCATACCGTCGCGTTCTCTCTTTCCACCTGGCCGTTCCCTCGGGGGTTGTAGCTGGTGGTCCTGCTTGCTGCAATACCCCTCTCCAATAGGAACTGACGGAGTTCCTCGCTCATGAAGGAGGCGCCCCGGTCACTATGTATATAGTTCGGGAACCCGAACAAGGCGAAGAGTTTGTTCAGGCATTTAATGACCGTGTTACTGGTCATGTCTGGGCAGGGGAAGGCAAAGGGGAAACGGGAGTACTCATCAACGATGTTGAGGAAGTACACATTACGGTCGGATGACGGTAGGGGCCCCTTGAAGTCGATGCTCAGACGCTCGAAGGGGCGGGTGGCCTTGATCAGGCTTGCTCTGTCCGGCTTATAGAAGTGCGGTTTGCACTCAGCACAGATCTGGCAGTTCCTGGTCATGGTCCTGACCTCCTCGATGGAGTATGGCAGGTTGCGGGCCTTAATGAAATGGTAGAGTCTGGTGACTCCGGGGTGGCAGAGGTCATTGTGGAGGGTCTGAAGTCTATCACTTTGCGCGCTGGCGCATGTAATGCGTGAAAGAGCATCAGGGGGGTCGTTCAGTTTACCGGGCCGGTACAAGATCTCATAATCATAGGTGGAAAGCTCGATTCTCCACCTCAAGATTTTGTCGTTCTTGATCTTGCCCCTCAGCTTGTTATTAAACATGAAGGCAACCGAGCGTTGGTCGGTGAGGAGGGTAAATCGTTTGCCTGCCAAGTAGTGCCTCCAGCGCCGTACTGCCTCCACAATTGCCTGGGCTTCCTTCTCGACCGACGAGTGTCGGGTCTCGGGGCCCTGTAGGGTCCTTGAGAAGAAGGCTACCGGCCTACCCTCCTGGTTAAGGGTAGCGGCTAGGGCGAAGTCGGATGCATCGCTCTCCACTTGGAAGGGGATTGACTCATCCACTGCGTGCATTGTGGCCTTGGCTATGTCTCCCTTAATGAGGGAGAAGGCCGCGCACGCCTCTTCCGTGAGGGGGAAGGATGTGGTTTTCAGGAGGGGTCTGGCTTTGTCCGCATAATTGGGTACCCATTGGGCATAGTAGGCGAAAAGCCCCAGGGTTCTCCTAAGTGCTTTTGGACAGTGGGGGAGGGGTAGCTCCATGAGGGGGCGCATTCTTTCGGGGTCGGGGCCGATGACTCCGTTCTCTACTACACAGCCAAGGATGGCAAGGCGCGCTGTGTTAAACACGCATTTCTCCTTATTGTAGGTGAGGTTCAGCCGTTGGGCCGTACGGAGGAATTTCTCCAGATTCACGTCATGGTCCTGCCGGTTGCGGCCGCAGATGGTGACGTTATCGAGATAGGGGAAAGTGGCCTGTAGTCCGTTCTGGTCAACCATCCGGTCCATCTCCCGTTGGAAAACCGAGACCCCGTTGGTGACACCAAAGGGGACCCTAAGGAATTGGTAGAGGCGGCCATTCGCCTCGAAGGCGGTGTACTGGCTGTCCTCCGGGCTGATGGGGAGTTGGTGGTAGGCCGACTTGAGGTCGATGGTCGAGAATACGCGGTATTGTGCAATCTCATTGACCATGTCCGATATGCGGGGGAGGGGGTATGCGTCCAGCTGGGTGTATCTGTTTATGGTCTGGCTGTAGTCGATAACCAGGCGATTTTTGTCGCCGGTCTTGACTACCACCACCTGGGCACGCCAGGGGCTGCTGCTCCCCTCAATAATGCCCTCTTTCAGGAGTCGCTGCACCTCAGAGCTAATGAAGGCTCTGTCCCCAGCGCTGTACCGCCTGCTCTTAGTAGCGACAGGTTTGCAGTCGGGGGTGAGGTTAGCGAACAGGGAAGGTGGCGGTACCTTGAGGGTGGATAGGCTGCAGGTGTTACGCGGTGGGCGGTTTAACTTTCGCTGGTTGTCGACTGTGAGTGGGGGGAGGGGTCCACCGTATGCTAGGGTTACACTTTGGAGGTGGGATTGGAAGTCCAGCCCTAGTATGACGGCAGCGCACAGCTGGGGGAGTACGAGGAGTTTAAAATTTTTATACTCTGTCCCTTTAACCGACAATGTCACGACACAGTAGCCGCTGATGTCTGTGGCGTGCGACCTCGATGCCATCGAGATGCGGCTGCGCGTTGGCAGGACGGGGAGGGAGTAGTGGCTCACCGTGTCTGGGTGGATGAAGCTCTCCGTGCTTCCGCTGTCGAACAGGCAGGTCGTGGCGTGGCCGTTGACTTTGATGTCCATCATTGAGCTGGCCAGGTGGTGCGGGCGGGCTTGATCCAGGGTCACGGAAGCTAGGGTGTAGATGAGCGCGTCGTTGTCATGACAAGATGGCGGCGAAGATGGCGGCCCCCGTAGTTCACATGAGGCTCTGTTTAAATCGTTTGCCCCGCACAAAGATGGCCGCCCCTGCTGTTCCCATGAGGCTCTGCAGGCTTCGGCTGCCCCGCACAAAGATGGCCGCCCCTGGTTTTCCCATGAGGCTCTGCAGGCTTCGGCTGCCCCGCACAAAGATGGCCGCCCCCAGGGTTCGCATGAGGCACTGCTGGCTTCTGAGGATTTGCTTCTGCAGGCCTTGGAGAAGTGGCCTTTCTTGAGGCAGGTTTTGCAGGTCGAGTTTTTGGCTGGGCAGCGCGACCTCGGATGCTTCTCCTGGCCGCAAAAGAAGCAGCCAGCGGCCCGATCGGGGTTGCCTGATGTCGGGGCCGGTACCGGGGCTAGCGGGCCCGGTCGGATCCGTGATGCAGACGCTGAGGTAGGTCCCGGGGGCAGCGCTGTGAAGGGTGGTGGGGTGGGGGTCGGGCCCGAGTCCCAGGGTCGCGAATAGTACCTGGCAAACGCTTCCTGGTCTTGCTGGGTGGCCTCTAGGGTGAGGGCGAGGGCTTCGGCCTTGTCCAGGTCTATGTCCTTAGCTTCAAGCAGTCTTTGCCGTGTGTAGTCGGAACGTAGGCCTCTCACCAAGGCGTCGCGGACATTGTCTTCCATGTTCGCAGTAGCCGTCACCGCTTTAAAGTCACAGTTCCTGCCGAGTTGTCTCAGCGCTCGTGAAAATTCAGCTATCGATTCTCCTGGCTGTTGCTGGCGAGATCTTAAGAGATGCCTAGTGTACATGTAGTTTACCGGGCTCCGGTACTGCTGTTTCAGTAGGTTGATGGCGTCGTCGTACGTAGTCATGTCCTGGATGAGTGTATATACTCTCGGGCTCGCTTGGGCTTTCAGGACTCTTAGTTTGGATCTCTGAGGGACGACGGCTTCCTCCAGGTACGATTCGAAGCAGTCCAGCCAGTGTTTGAAGTCGTTGGCTGAGTTTGGTGCCTGTGGGTTTAGATCCAGGTATGGTGGTTTCAAGGCTTGCAGCCAAGCCGGCTGGTGTGGCCCGTTGTCTGGAGGCTGCTGTTGCTGTGCTGCTGGGTGAGCTCCTTGCTGTTGCTGTTCATTATCAGACATCTTTAAAATTTAGCCAATAAAATTGATATGCCTATCAATTAGTCCAATAAAAGGCGACGAGTTAAGAACGTAACTGAAGGTTTTTATTGGCTAAATAACAGAGCCCACCCTCGTGGGTGATCCGATCCAACAGGGAGGAATACTAGCCAGTCAGCTACCTTTATACCTGGGCAGGTAATGGGCGGAGTCGGAGGTGGTCAGCCCAGGTATAACAGTGCGACAAGAGGCGACCTCGTGTAGTGATGTGACAGTGAGAACAGTGAGAACAATATACAGTGATAACTATAACAGTGGTTTACCACAGTAAGCATGCAGGTGCAGCAGGCAGTTAAGAAGGCAAATGGTATGTTGGCCTTCGTAGCGAGAGCATTTGCGTACAGGAACAAGGATGTCTTGCTGCAGTTGTTACAGGGCCTTGGTGAGACCACATCTTGAGTATTATGTGCAGTTTTGGTCACCTTATCTGAGGAAGGATGTTCTTGCCATGGAGGGAGTGCAGCAAAGATTCACCAGGCTGATACCTGGGATGGCAGGAATGACGTATGAGGAGAGATTGGATCGATTGGGCTTATACTCGCTGGAGTTTAGAAGAATGAGAGGGGATCTCACTGAAACTTATAACATTCTGACAGGACTGGACAGACTAGATGCAGGAAGGATGTTGCCGATGGTCGGGGAGTCCAGAACCAGGGGTCACAGTCTAAGGATAAGGGGTAAGCCATTTAGGACAGAAATGAGGAGGAATTTCTTCACCCAGAGAGTGGTGAACCTGTGGAATTCTCTACCACAGAAGGCCGTGGAGGCCAATTCATTAAATATATTCAAGAAGGAGTTGGATATATTTGTTAAGGCTAAAGCGATCAAGGGGTATGGGGAGAAGGCAGGGACAGGGTACAGAATTTGGATGATCAGCCATGATCGCATTGAATGGCGGAGCAGGCTTGAGGGGCCGAATGGCCTACTCCTGCTCCTATCTTCTATGTTTCCATTCAATTAATTAAATAAATCTGGAATAAAAAGCTAGTATCAGTAATGGTGACCATGAAAATACCAGATTGTCGTAAAAACCCATCTGGTTCACTAATGTCCTTTAGGGAAGGAAATCTGCCGTCCTTAGCTGGTCTGGCCTATATGTGACTCCAGACCCACAGCAATGTGGTTGACTCTTAACTGCCCTCTGAAATGGCCACTCAGTTGTAACAAACTGCTACAAGAAACAATATTGAGAATAAAACCGGACTGACCACTCGGCATCGATCTAGGCACCGGCTTCGGACACAACAAAAGCACACCCAGCCCAGTCGATCCTGCAAAGTCCTCCTCACTAACATCTGGGGACTTGTGCCAAAATTGGGAGAGCTGTCCCACAGATTAGTCAAGCAACAGCCTGATGTAGTCAGACTCACAGAATCATACCTTTCAGCCAATGTCCCAGACTCCTCCATCACCATCCCTGAGTATGTCCTGTCCCACCGGCAGAACAGATCCACTGGAGGTGGTGGCACAGTGGTACACAGTCAGGGGGGAGTGGCGCTGAGAGTCCTCAACGTTGACTTCGGACCCCATGAAGTCTCATGGCAAGGAAACTTCCTGCTGATTACCACCTCCCTCAGCTGATGAATCAGTACTCCTCCATGTTCAACACCACTTGGAAGAAGCACTGAAGGTAGCAAGGGCACAGAATGTACTCTGGGTGGAGGACTTCAATGTCCATCACCAAGAGTGGCTCAGTAGCACTATTGCTGACCGAGCTGGCCAAGTCCTGAAGGACATAACTGCCAGACTGGGCCTGCGACAGGTGGTGAGAGAACCAACACGAGGGAAAAACCTACTTGACCTCGTCCTAACCAATCTGCCTGTCGCAGATGCATCTGTCCATGACAGCATTAGTAGCAGTGAGCACCGCACAGTATTTTTGGAGTTTTCACACTGAGGACACCCTCCATCGACATCAAGGCAGCATTTGACCGAGTATGGCATCAAGGAGTCCTAGTAAAATTGAAGTCAATGGGAATCGGGGAAAACTCTCCACTGGCTGGAGTCATACCTATCACAAAGGCAAATGGTTGTGGTTGTTAGACGCCAATCATCTCAGCCCCAGGACATCACTTCAGGAGTTCCTCAGGGCAGTGTCCTAGGCTCAACCATCTTCAATTGCTTCTTCAATGACCTTCCCTCCATCATAAGGTCAGAAGTGGGGATGTTCGCTGATTATTGCATTGTTCATTTCCATTCGCAACTCCTCCGATAATGAAGCAGTCTATGCTCACATGCAGCAAGACCTGGATGACATTCAGGCTTGGGCTGATAAGTGGAAAGTAACATTTGCACCACACAAGTGCCAGGCAAAGACTATCTCCAACAAGAGAGCGTCTAACCACCACCCCTTGACATTCAATGGCATTACCTTCACCGAATCCCCCATCATCAACATCCTGGGGGTCACCATTGACCAGAAACTTAACTGGACCAGCCACATAAATACAGCGGCTACAAGAGCAGGTCAGAGGCTGGGCATCTGCGGCAAGTGTCTCACTTCCTTTCCACCATCGACAAGGCACAAATCAGGTGTGTGATGGAATACTCTCCACTTGCCTGGATGTGGGCAACTCTAACAACACTCAAGAAGCTCAGCACCATTCAGGACAAAGCAGCCCGCTTGATTGGCACCCCAACCACCACCTTAAACATTCACTCCCTCCATCACTGGCGCACCGTGGCTGCAGTGTGCACCATCTACAAGATGCACTGCAGCAACTTGCCAAGGCTTCTACGACAGCACCTCCCAAACCCGCGACCTCTACCACCAAGAAGGACAAGGGCAGGAGGCGCATGGGAACATCATCACCTCCAAGTTCCTCTCCAAGTCGCCCACCATCCTGACTTGGAAATATATCGCCGTTCCTTCATCATCGCTGGGTCAAAATCCTGGAACTCCCTCCCTAACAGGGAGTAACTTCACCACACAGACTGCAGTGGTTCAAGAAGGTGGCTCACCACCACCTTCTCAAGGGCAATTAGGGATGGGCAATAAATGCTGGCCTTGCCAGCGACACCCTCATCCCAGGAACGAATATAAAAAAAAAATTACATTATCAGCTGCAGTAAGCTGCATAAGCTTGGCAGCAACTGAAATCTTCAAAACAACAAATAATGGGACAATATTTATTTTAACCTTCTGACAATCTTTAAAGTTGCATAAATCAAGGCACTTATCGTTGTGCTAGGAATCTGACAGCTGATTTACTTAATATCCCCAAAGTGAAATTCTGGGTAAACTCAACGGGAATACCGAGGACCTTTCTTTGTCTCTCCTTTATACAGGTACTAGCTGGGGGAGCCCGGCTTTGCCAGGGCTGTTTTGGGCCGGGCGGTTTAAATCGAGTCCCAGGCTTTCAGGCCTGTCTCTGTGTCCCTCTGTAAATCTGCTGCCGGGCAACATTTTAAATCAAGTCCCAGGCTTTCGGGCCTGTCTCTGTGTCCCTCTGTGAATCTGCTGCCGGGCAACATTTCTACCTTTTAATACCTTCAAAGATGAAAGTGAAAGTACTTATAAAACGTTTTTGGTAAATCTTATGTTATTTTTAAAAGAGATACTAACTTTTTCGAAGCTGGATTAGCAGATTTTGAGCTGGAAGTAAATGGGGTTTTTAGCTTGAGGCAATGGCTGCCAGATCCCTGAGATGAAAACGATTAGTCCCGCCCACACACACACCGATTGGTCAACCATCAGGCGGTTGCCAGGGCTGTTTTGGGCCGGGCGGTTTAAATCGAGTCCCAGGCTTTGGGGCCTGTCTGTCTGTCCCTGTGTGAATCTGCTGCCGGGCAACATTTTAAATCGAGTCCCAGGCTTTCGGGCCTGTGTCTCTGTCCCTATGTGAATCTGCTGCTGGGCAACATTTTAAATCGAGTCCCAGGCTTTGGGCCCTGTCTCTGTGTCCCTCTGTCAATCTGCTGCCGGGCAACATTTGTACCTTTTAATACCTTCAAAGATGAAAGTGAAAGTACTTATAAAATGTTTTTGGTAAATCTTATGTTATTTTTAAAAGAGATACTAACTTTTTCGAAGCTGGATCAGCAGATTTTGAGCTGGAAGTAAATGGGGTTTTTAGCTTGAGGCAATGGCTGCCAGATCCCTGAGATGAAAACGATTAGTCCCGCCCACACACACACACCGATTGGTCAACCATCAGGCGACTGAACTGTAGGATTGGTCAATCGTGACGGCACAGGATTGGTCGAACCTTGACGTCAGTCACTCAATGCTAATTAGCAGATAATGAGTGGAATTTTGAAGGTTCTTTGCATAAGGCGCGAACAATTTTCGTCCGAGCGAAAAGTAAGTACGCTTACGACCGTCCTGGAACCGTAAGCTTTCTTTGGACGTAACGCGCGTGTAGGTACGCCCTATAACTTTCGAGCATATAGCCGGACAGACAAAACGTTCGGAACCGCTTTATATAGATATACTAGCTGAAGTGCCCGGCGGTGCCGAGGCTTTTTCGAGGGCATGTTGTTGTTGATAGAGAGAGAGAGAGAGAGCAACTGGGGGGCGAGAGAGAGCGCGACTGGGGGGGGGGGAAAGAGAGAGCGACTGGGGGGGTAGAGAGAGAGCGACTGGGGGGTAGAGAGAGCGCGCGGGTGGGGGGGGAAGGGAGGGCGGGGGGGGTAGGGAGGGCGGGGGGGAAGGAAGGGAGGGGGGGAAGGGAGGGGGGAAGGGGGGGGCGGGGTGGAAGGGAGGGCGGGGGGGAAGGGAAGGGGGGGCGGGGGGGGGAAGGGAGGGGGGGAAGGAAGGCGGGGGGAAGAAGGGAGGGCTTGAGGCTGAGAGACAAGCACGGCCACGCCCGGTTGCCGTGGTAACCCTGCCGCGCCGCCCCGCACTGCCGAGAGCCCAGCTATCCGAGCCCCGCCCCCCCCCCCCGGCCGAGAGCCGCGCTCTCCGAGCCCCGGCCGAGAGCCGCGCTCTCCAAGCCCCGCCCCCCCCCCGGCCAAGAGCCGCGCTCTCCAAGCCCCAGCCGGCCCGCACTCCCGTTGCCGGGGTAACCCGATCCGCACTCTCGAGAGCCCCGCCCCCCCCCGCCCGAGCCGAGCGCGGAACAGAGTCTCACCTGCTCCTGCTGCGCGCGCACCCTGACCCTCGTGGCTGACGCCGTTGCCCCGGGTAACGTGACACGGGGGGGGAGGGTGGTGAGGAGCTTAGCAGCAGCCCAGTTACCTAGCTCGGGCCTGGCTGGGCAAGAAAGGCCCAGGCTTTCAGGCCTAAGAAAAAAAACGGGCAAAGGTAGGAAAAAGAATGTACAGGTGAGATAAAATATTTACAAATGAGTGATTTATTTTAAAAGAATTTAATAAATTGAATTTTATTTTGCTGGAAAAGTATATTTGAAAAGAAAGACGCAGAAAGCAGGAAAAAGAATGGAAGCAAGATGGCGGCTACTCACCTCGGTTCAGAACGATAAGGCCCGCCCACACATGCACCGATTGGTCGACCGTCAGGTGACCAAAGCATAGGATTGGTCAATCGTCCCGTCACTCGACCGTAGGAGGGCCCGGCCGCACGCTGGCAGCAAGCCGCCGTACGATTGGTCGACCTCGAGGTCACTCTGTCGCTAATGAGCGGATAATGAGATGCTAATGAGCGGAACATTGAAGGTTTTTCAGATACCGCGGGGCGCGATTTTAGCCCGGCCGAAACGTAAATACGCTTAAAACCGTCTCGGAAGCGTAAGCTTTCTTTGGAGGTAACGTGCGCGTAGGTACGCCCTGTAACTTTCGAGTGCATACCCGCAACGCGCACGCGATGACAGACAGATAGACAGAATGACAGAAGTACCAATTTATATACATAGATAAACTAGCTGGAGTGCCCGGCGGTGCCGAGGCTTTTTCGAGGGTATGTTGTTGTTGGAAGAGAGAGAGAGAGCAACTGGGGGGAAGAGAGAGAGCGACTGGGAGGAAGAGAGAGAGCGACTGGGGGGAAGAGAGAGAGCGATTGGGGGGAAGAGGGGGGGGAAGGAAGGGGAGGGGGGGAAGAGGGGAGGGGGGAAGGGGGGAAGGGAAGGGGGGGAAGGAAGTGGAGGGGGGGAAGGAAGGGGAGGGGGGGGAAGGGAAGGGGGGAAAGAGAGGGGGGAAGGGGAAGGGGGGGAAGGGAGGGGGGGAGGGGGAAGAGGGGGAATGAGAGGGGGGGAAGGGGAGGGGGGAGAGTCCCCGAGCCCCCTGATCTCCGCCCCCCCATCACCCGAGCCCCGCCCCCCCGGAGCCCCGCCCTCCCGATCTCCCGAGGCTCGCCCCCCCCGATCTCCCGAGGCTCGCCCCCCCCCCGATCTCCCGAGGCTCCCCCTCCCGAGGCTCGCCCCCCCCCCGATCTCCCGAGGCTCGCCCCCCCGCACCCCCCCCGCAACCAAGCACCGAACTCCGGAGGCCCGATCACCCGAGCACCCGCTCTCCGGAGCCCCGCCCTCCCGCTCTCCGGAGCCCCGCCCTCCCGAGCTGGCTTCAAGTCCGCCGATTGCAGCTGTGAGAGACGGCCGGCAGGCCCGGTTGCCGGGGTAACCCTTCCCGCTCAGCAAGCCCGCCCGAGATCCGCACTCCCGAGAGCCCCCGCCCCCCCCCCCGCCCGAGCCGAGCGGGGAACAGAGAGAGACGCCGCGTCTCAGCTGCTCCTGCTGCGCGCGCACCGTGACCCTCGTGGCTGACGCCGTTGCCCCGGGTAACGTGACACCGGGGTGGGGTGAGGAGCTTAGCAGAAGCCGTGGGACAATTACCTAGCTCGGGCCTGGTTGGGCAAGAAAGGCCCAGGCTTTGAGGCCTAACAAAAACGGGGAAAGGTAGGAAAAAGAATCTTCAGGTTAGAGAAAATATTTACAAATGAATGAAGTTTTTTTTAAAAACAATTTAATAAAAGCAATTTTATTTTGCTGGAAATGTATATTTGAAAAGAAAGACGCAGAAAGCAGGAAAAAGAATGGAAGCAAGATGGCGGCTACTCA